>NC_092334.1:676769642-677076071 GCF_046630445.1 Rutidosis leptorrhynchoides | reverse complement strand
CTTGCTGGTTACTACCGAAGATTCATTCAAGATTTCTCTAGAATCGCCAAACCCTTAACTTCATTGACTCAAAAGGGAAAGAAGTATGATTGGTCCACGGAACAGGAATCCTCATTCCAGTTATTAAAGAAGAAGTTAACGTCTGCACCCATTTTGTCATTACCGGAAGGAAATGATGATTTCGTGATCTATTGTGATGCTTCACGCCAAGGTTTAGGATGTGTATTAATGCAACGCACAAAAGTTATCGCATATGCCTCACGACAACTAAAAATTCATGAAAAGAACTATACGACACACGATTTGGAACTTGGAGCTGTAGTTTTTGCACTCAAAATATGGAGACACTATCTATATGGCACCAAGTGTACAGTGTACACCGACCATAAGAGTCTTCAGCATATTTTTGATCAAAAACAACTCAATATGAGACAACGTCGCTGGGTAGAGCTGTTAAACGATTACGATTGTGAAATCCGTTACCACCCCGGAAAGGCTAATGTTGTAGCTGATGCCCTAAGTCGAAAAGAAAGAGTAAAACCTCTTAGGGTCCGAGCTTTGAATATTACAATTCGTACCGATCTCACAAAGCAAATTCAAGCAGCACAGTTAGAAGCTTTAAAAGAAGAAAACGAAAAAGGCGAAATGAGCAAAGGGTTAGAAAAACAACTTGAAGTAAAAGCCGATGGAACCCTGTATTTTGCTGGTAGGATATGGGTACCAAAACATGGTAACCTAAGGCAACTAGTACTGGATGAAGCACACAAAACGAGGTACTCAATTCACCCAGGAAACGGGAAAATGTACCACGATCTCAAGAAGTTTTATTGGTGGCCTAATATGAAGACAGAAATTGCTACTTATGTAAGCAAATGTTTGACGTGTGCAAAGGTCAAAGCTGAGCACCAAAAGCCGTCAGGATTACTGCAACAACCGGAAATTCCGCAGTGGAAATGGGAAAGAATAACCATGGATTTCATTACGAAATTGCCAAGGACTACAAGTAGTCATGATACTATTTGGGTGATAGTTGATCGTCTAACTAAATCAGCTCACTTTCTACCAATAAAGGAGACAGACAGTATGGAGAAATTAGCACGCCTATATTTGAAGGAAGTAGTTTCCAGGCATGGTGTACCCATCTCTATCATATCTGATCGCGACACTCGATTCACATCACGTTTCTGGCAGTCATTACAAAAAGCATTGGGAACTCGATTAGATATGAGCACCGCTTATCACCCACAGACAGATGGTCAAAGTGAAAGAACAATACAAACATTGGAAGACATGTTACGGGCATGCGTGATTGACTTTGGAACCAGTTGGGATCGACACTTACCGTTGGCAGAATTTTCATACAATAACAGCTATCATACGAGCATCAACGCAGCACCATTTGAAGCACTTTACGGTAGAAAGTGCAGATCTCCTATATGTTGGAGTGAAGTAGGAGAAAGACAACTTACTGGACCAGAAATTATTCACGAAACCACCGAAAAGATCATTCAAATACAACAGCGATTGAAAACGGCCATGAGTCGCCAAAAGAGTTATGCTGATGTAAGAAGAAAACCGCTAGAATTTCAAGTGGGCGACAAAGTCATGTTGAAAGTGTCACCCTGGAAAGGCGTTGTACGATTCGGTAAAAGAGGAAAGCTAAGTCCTAGGTACGTAGGACCCTTTGAAATCACCGAAAGAATTGGAACAGTTGCTTATCGATTAAAGCTACCGCAAGAACTTAGTAGTGTTCACAACACATTTCACGTGTCAAATTTGAAGAAATGTTTAGCTGAAGAGGATGTCGTAATTCCTCTTGACGAAATACGAATCAATGATAAACTCCATTTTATCGAAGAACCTGTTGAAATCATGGACTGTGAGGTCAAACAATTAAAACAAAGCAAAATACCGATAGTTAGGGTTCGTTGGAACGCAAGACGAGGACCCGAGTTTACTTGGGAACGTGAAGATCAGATGAAGCAAAAGTATCCACATTTGTTCACTGATATCGCTCATGAAACAGGTACTACTCAAAATTTCGGGACGAAATTTTCTTTAAGGGGGAGGTACTGTGATGACCCGAAAATTTTTGACTTATTTAAACCAATTCTCTATACGATTTATTATTTTAACACGCTAAACAAAGTCTGTTAGATTGAGTCTCAAAATTTTAGAACTGTTTCATATATACAATTACCTTTGATTACTCTCGACGATTCATGAACAATTATATGTATGTATATATATATGTACAAGTAAAAACCCTATTTGCTACAGTAAAACACTATTTGCTACAGTAAACCACTATTTGCTACAGTAAAACACTATTTGCTACAGTGAAACACTATTTGCTACAGTGAAACCGTATTTTGCTACAGTGCTACAGTGAAAAACGACTTTGCTACAGTGATTTGCTACAGTAAACACTATTTGCTACAGTAACACTATTTGTTGCTGTAAAACACTATGAGCCTAGGTCTGCTGGTTCTGAGAGATCACAAGCTGGTACTGATTCTACTGATATTGATCAGCAACCTTCTGTTGCTGCTCACTCATCTGAACCAGCTGATGATCAAGATGCTGTGTGTTCTACAACCAGCTATTTGATGAACCAGCATCCGATTGAGCAGATTATTTGCTACAGTAAAACACTATTTGCTACAGTAACACTATTTGATGTCGACAAACTACCAAACAAAAACAGAAAAGGCGGCCATGCGATCGCATGGCAAAAACACTGAAAACTCATGCGATCGCATGAGCTACAGTAAACGGAAAAGTAATATAAATACGCCTGTTTTGCTCGACGAATTATCACATATTGTTTTCTTCAGTAATAAAAATTTATATTTAAATTATAATTATAACTTTAAATTTAAGTTTAATAATAATAAAGTATATTCGAGGGTGTTTTAATTCGGGTTTTAAACCACTTTAAGCTAAGGAAATATTGGGTATTGTTCGGGGTATTGTTCTTGAATCCAAGGCCAACCATACAGTCGTCTACCATCATTACGTCTACGCAATTTGCCTACAATATTGAGTCTCAATATTGAACTGTGAGTTTATAGTCTCCCTTTTTAAATACTTTAAATATTTTTGGGCTGAGAATATATGCAATTTATTTTAAACGCGATAAGACACAAGTACATACTAAATTCTACACTGAGTTAAACCGAAAATCCCTTAGCTTTGGTAACTAGTAGCTGCCAGTACATAGGATATGGACTGGTGGGCGCGAATAATTGTATATGGATCCATAGGGCTTGACATCCCCGTCCGAGCTAGAGCACTAGCCTTTTAACGGACGTATGTTATTTGAGTTTAAGACACGTTGGTTTGCGTGTATTAAAACGAATGGGGTAATTATCACTATAGCGTTAAGTTTAGTTACCAGGGTGCTCTGTTACGTAGAATCTATTGATAAACTTTTGATGAAATCTTGTGGTCTATCTTTATATATGTTTATGACTCGAGCAATTAAACCTATAACTCACCAACATTCGTGTTGACTTTTTAGTATGTTTTATTCTCAGGTCCTTAGAATGCTTCCGCTGTGATGTGCTTGTTGCCTGCACGGAGTCTCTCATGCTTTGTACAAAGTTTATTGCATTCAAAATAAAACTGCGTTGTGTAATAAATAATTGGACTGTGATGTCAACCTGTAAATTAAAGACTTATGTATTTCGGGGTTTTGCTTATACCTAAGCACTCGCCCACATGTTTATAACTTTCTATGTTTAGAAAGTTACTTATTTTAATGAATGCAATATTTTATCAAAACGTATCATATATAGGTCAAAACCTCACTGTGGAATCAATGATTAATGTGCCGCGTCAATAGCGATTTTGACGGGTCGTTATAAATTGTCTACATGAAACTCAATTCAATTAATCAAGTTTTAACAAGTTTGATTGCTTAACATGTTGGAAACACTTAATCATGTAAATATCAATTTCATTTAATATATATAAACATGAAAAAGTTCGGGTCACTACAGCAATCTCCCCGAGATGTCACGAGACCAACACCAATTAAAAGAGATACAGTTATTCTCCCAACGAACCCGTTCCCGAATGGTAGCATTTTGGTTCATGTCAAGGCGAAAAAGTCTATTATATTTATCTTTTAATAAGTAATTATCAAGCCAAACAGCATTTCAAAATTCAGTTTGTGACCCATCAACAATACGTTTTTTAAAAGATTGAACAAAAGGTACATCTAAATTGTTAAGACCAATGCCGACCTTCACAATAGATGACCAAGTGGACCGGGTGCGATTCGCAGCCGGATTAAAAGCCGTGCTTAACCCACCATCAGCCCCGTAAATGCTTTGAATTAGTTTAACCCATAAAGAATTGTTTTCTTTTTTGAATCTCCACCACCATTTTCCTAGTAACGCTTGATTTTTAATCACAAGTGGTCCAATATCAAGCCCCCCAAATTCCCGTGGTAATAAACATGTATCCCATTTTATCCAAGACATTTTCGACACATCACTCGACCCGTCCAAAAAAAAACGACGTCTTAAGCTTTCTAATTTGTTTATGACACATTTAGGAGCTTTAAAAAGTGAAAAAAAAAAAGTTAAGGGGTAAACTAGATAATACCGATTTGATGAGAGTAAGTCGCCCACCATATGATGAAGATTTAGCCTTCTAGTCCGCTAGTCTTTTTCCAAACTTTCCAAAAACCAGTTCCCAGTCTTTTGCATTCTTCATGGAGGATCCGATAGGAAGGCCAAGATAGGTAATCGGTAATGTACCTGCCACGCAACCAAGCCATTCGGCCATAGCACTTGTTTTCGAAATAGATACCCCGAGCCCGTACACACAACTTTTATGAAAATTTACTTTTAAACCCAAAGTTGCTTCGAAGCACTTAAGTATCTTCATGAGGTTACGCGCGTTCCTCTTATTCCATTCCCCAAAAAACAAGGTGTCGTCTGCGTATTGTAAGTGAGTTAGATGGATGTTGTCTCCACCACCCCGAAGCCCAGAGAACCAGTTTGAAGTAGCCGCTTTTTTCGTAAGATGATTTAGTCCCTCGGCCACCATGATGAAGAGGTAAGGAGATAGTGGATCGCCTTGCTATACCCCTCTTTGAAGTTTGAATTCTTTCGTAGGCGAACCACTAATCAATATGGAGATAGATGCCGAAGAGAGACATCTTTGATCCATTTGATCCATCTAGAACCAAATCCCATTAGCTTCATGATCTCGAACAAGAAGTCCCAATTAATACTATCAAAAGCCTTCTCAAAGTCGACTTTAAATAAAAAACCTTTACGTTTGGTAGCTTTCATATCATGTAATGCTTCATTGGCGATTAAGATACCATCGAGAATATAACGATTTTTGATGTATGCACTTTGTTCGAACCCGATAACCGAAGAGATGACGGCCCGAAGTCTCCTTGTCAACACTTTGGACAAAATTTTGTACAAACACCCAATAAGACTAATCGGACGGTAGTCGCCAAAACCTTGTGGATCATTCTTTTTTGGGATTAAAGCAATGAAAGATGAGTTACAGCCATTGGATATTTCACCCGAATCCCAAAAACGATTAAAAAAAATACAAGAATATCTTCTTTAACTACATCCCAAAATTTAACGAAAAAGTTCATATTGAATCCGTCAGGACCCGGTGCCTTATCCCCTCCACAATCGGTAATGACATTAAAAATTTTAGCTAGGGTAAAAGGTGTTTCGAGGTGATTTGCTTCCTCTGAGGTGAGGCGTTTTTCAAGAGGACTCCGAATTTTACACCTTCTTGCGTTTGTCTTCCTGAATCTTTCTTGGAAGTGTTTGAAAGCTTCCAATTTAATTGTGTCCGGATCTTCAACCCACAAGCCATTCAAGTTAATTCCACGAATATTGTTTTTATTTTGTCGCCTTTTTATACACGAATGAAAGTATTTGCTATTTTCATCCTCATCCGTAGCCCACTTAAGTCTAGATTTCTGTTAGAATATTTAAAAGATATTTCTACACTAACTATTGGATATTTGCACCATTTACGAGTTATAAACTAATATAAAAGTAAAATCAACACATTTTAGGTCTATATGCATTCGGTCGAGCCAAGGTGATGTAGTCAATTGATCATGTAATTAAATTCATGCAAACCTATTAGCCGTTATGTGATGTATTATATAAATATAAATAATCACGAAATAAATATTTCCTCATTATATATTACTTTACTATATATAAATGATATCAATATCAATTACTTAACCGTTACCGCTCGTCAAAGATTATAAGTACGGTATGTTGATACAATCCTACATATATTGTTCATTTTTGACGTCTTCTTGTTGGATACCATCACCACCTGGATCCATCAAATCAATCTGAAAATTCTTTTTTAGTTAGTTAACATTGTTATACCCGAAAATAAATCTATCATTGTAAAAATACATGGCAAGATTTTTTATGGATTGTACAGACAAGGTTAGAACAGTCCACTAGTTTTATATCATTGTAAAAAGTCAAGTCAATAGTAAAAACGACTAGTGTTGTAAATAGTGTTTGGCATGACCTTAAATCAATCTGGCAACCTACCAAGTCACAATAAAAAAACTCATCAAAACTAAACTTGTTTCCTTATACAAATTATATGACTTGAATTGTTCACGAATTGATCGAGGCCGAGTTGGAGGCTTCGGGTGTTAGTTCGAATGCTCATGTATTGGTAAACGAACTAAATGTAGATGAGGAGATTGTTTCAGGCAATAATGAACAAGGTTTTTTAGGGGTCTCATGAAACACGGTTTTTTGCCCCTTTCGCCGGAAGCTTTGATCAGAAACGGGTCGTCCAACGTTTTATCATACACTTTTGATAATCGTTCAGGTAAGGAGGTGTGACGTGACAAGATTAATGGTAAGGTGGTCAAACCGGGCTCTAAGGGTCGAAAGGCTACCTACTTTTCTCGGGTTTAATTTCTCGATTTGGTTTGGCTCGGGTGTTAGTCTTTGTTTAGGTTTGTTTTCTTGGTGTGTTGATGTTCGTTGTTGTTTAGTGTTAGGTGTTTTGTTTTCTATTTTTTTTTTTAACTTTGTTCCACGTTTAGTTTGCAGATCTGTTTGTTTAGTTCATGCCCAACTTGGCTAGGTTGTAGATTACGATTGCTCGATGTTTTCTTTTCGCTAGTTATGTGTTATAGTATCGAGCTTAACCGTTATTTTGGTTGTATTCATGTTTGGTCTCTTTTATCATTTGATAAAATTGACTAAGTTATCAAATTATTATTTAAGAAAACAGAAAAAATGATTATAAGGCTCGAATATTGATTGAATATATATAATTGACTCTGAACCTTACATAAGTAGCGTTTAACTTTTTATCATTTATTATTTTATATAACAGATTCAGCTTCTCTGCCTTATACTAAAATATATTTAAGAAAACTAACAACTAATAGCTATCAGCTAGTTTTGTCAAACATATCCAAAAACACTATACTCAATCATATCAAGTTTACTTGCATGACTAGTCGAACTAGAAATTTAATCATATCAAGTTTTTTTGAAGCTACTGATTGTTTCATGTTTGATTGTGTAATTGGCATTCATGGTATTCTAAAGCATACAGATGAGGTAATTAATATAATAAATGTTTATGGTCCCCATGATGATGCCAAAAAAATCAAACTATTGGATAATATGAGTAGTATGTTAGAAGGAAAAGAAAATGAAGCTTGGATAATTTGTGAAGATTTTAACGAAGTTAGAGAAGAATCGGATAGGTTCAATTGCGAATTCCTTGAATACAGGGCTAGAAGATTTAATGATTTTATTGCAAGTAATAGTCTGATGGAAATTCCATTGGGTGGGCGAAATTTTACTCGAGTTAGCGATGATGGGGTTAAATTTAGTAAGCTTGATAGGTTCCTAGTTTCCGATAAATGTCATTTTATATGGAGTGATCTAAACGCAGTTGCTTTAGAAAGAAAATTTTCGGACCATTGTCGTATTGTATTAAAAGATGATGAGAGAAATTTTGGACCAAAACCATTCAAGGTGTTCGATGCTTGGTTTAGTGACGAGGGTGTTGATAAGCTTGGTCAAGATGCTTGGAAAATTTCCGTCCCTGAGATTCAACGTAAGGATTGTATGTTCAGAAATCATCTTAAAAATGTTAAAAATGCGCTAAAGGATTAGAGTTATAACAATATGAAAGGTATTGATGGGGATATTGAGGCTTTGAAAAGTGTTGCGATTAACTTAGAATTAAAGGCAGAAAGCGTGTTATTAGATGATACAGAACAGGCCTTGTGGAAAGAATCAAGAAAAAAGTGGTTAGAAAAGGAGAGGCTGAAAACGGAGATGTTAAAATTGAAAGCTCGTATTAAATGGGTGATAGAAGGCGACGAAAATACAAATACTTCCACTCAGTAATTAGGAGAAAAAAATAATAAATGCAATATTCGAGGTTTGACGATTAATGGTGCATGGAATGTTTCGCTTGTTGATATCAAGGAGGAAATTTTTAAACATTTTAAGCGAGTTTTTGCGGAACCAATTATTGAAAGGCCTTCCATGGAAGATTTATCATATCCAGGGGCGGATCTATATGGTGGTGACCGGTAGCACGTGCTACCAGTGAAATTCGCAATGTAGTGGAAAAAATTTTTAGAGTTTTAACTAGTGTGTCAGTGAAAATAGCACGAAGGAACATGGCATCAAAGTTTATGGGGCATCAGGTTATGAGTTTAGTTAATTTAAGGTTACAATTGAAAATAAAAGAAAGGAAGAACAGAATTGAAGGTATTTGTGTTTGTCAATGGTGAAAAAAAAATAGAGAAAAAGGAGCTGAGTAATTGGGGAAGAAGGGACGTATTCCTTTTTGGCATTCACTAAAATTTTACATCTACCACCCTTCACATTAGTTAAAAATTTACTTAAAACCTTGAACTTAAAATAGAGTAATACATCGATTACAATTTATTTATTTATTAATTTAAATTTATACGCATAGTAGTCGATAGTAACTATGGGTACTGTAAATATTCAAATTATTTTATTATTTTTCCTTAAAATTCTAACACACCACCAACATTTGGCCGTTTGACAAGGTAAAAACGACACCCCACCCCACCCTCAAAAACACAATTTAACCCTCTCAACTTATCTCACTTTTCAAGTACTTCAAAGGTTAAACCCGTTAATTTATTAAACTATTTAAAAACCATAACCTAACACCACCCAAACGTTTTTAGGTCCATATCTTCCATCTCGACGCAGGATAAATTCTTCCACCATCATCGTACAACTAGAAATAATTTTACGAACACAACGCAACTTGGTATACGCAAAACGAACGCTTTTTAAAGAACGACAAGTATTTCGAGCTATCTTTCTTGCATAACAAACTCGCACGACATTGTTTTTTATTTTAACGTCACGTTAAATATGAATACGCAACCCGAAAAGTCCAGCCGCATCGCGCGGGCCGATCTTTTTTCTAGTTATATTCTATTTGTAGATAGATTAGAGAATCTATACTTAGATGATATATTATTTTATTTTTTTACATAAATATATGAAGATAGCAGTGTTTTTCTCTCTCTCTCTTTTTTTTTATTTTTTTATTTACATCAGTTACTAATATTTTCTTTTTTCTATTTTTATAAGTTTTTATTGTTCTAATTATAGATAATCAAATTATAATTATAAGTGAAACATACCAATTTTTTGTAAGACCCGTAACGTTTAAACTATTGACGCGTTAGTCCACTGCACCACGCACCACGTTGGATCTCAACTAGTTTGTTTCAATATTGAAGTTTTTGTTTTACAATAAACTAAGCCCCCTCAACTCTAATTCCTATCTTCGTCTCTGAAAATAAGTCATCTAGTAGAAAAAAATTTAAGTTTTAATCAGTGGCACCAGTGACTATAATTCCTAGATCCGCCACTGATCATATCCTTCCTTGTCTAATGATTCAGCATCCGCGTTAGAACATCCATTCGATGAAAATGAAATTCATGATGCAATTTTCGATTGTGAGAGCTCTAAGGCACCCGGACCCGACGGGTTCAATATATTTTTCTTTAAAAAATATTGGGATATTATCATAGTGGATCTCGCTAATGCTATAATATGGTTCTGGGAAAAAAGTGAATTTTTGTGGGGGTGTAACTCTTCATTCGTTACATTAATACCAAAGAAATCAGATCCCCTTGGTCTCGGTGATTTTCATCCTATTAGTCTAATTGGTAGTTATTATAAAATAATTGCCAAGATGTTGTCAAATAGATTACGACGAGTTATCCCATCTCTTGTCGGCTCGGAACAAAGTGCTTTTATAAAAGGTCGGTATATTTTGGACGGTGCTCTAATTGTGAACAAAAGTATAGAATATTTAAAAGATAAAAAACAAAAAAGTATCCTTTTCAAAGTCGATTTCGAAAAGGCCTTCGATTGTCTCAATTGGGATTTTCTTTTGGATGTTATGAGATGTATGGGGTTCGGGGCGAAATGGATAAAGTGGATTAAATCATGTCTTACATCGGCATCTATTTCTATTTTAGTAAACGGATCCCCGACGCGTGAATTCTCTTTAGGTAGAGGCATTTGACAAGGGGACCCTCTTTCCCCTTTTCTCTTTATTCTTGCGGCGGAAGGGTTAAACATCTTAGCAAAAGCGGCCATTGAGAAGGGTTTGTTCAAGGGGTTGAAATCGGGAACGATAAAGTTTTAGTTTCGCATTTACAATATGCGGACGATACCATTTTTTATTGGTGAATGGTCTCGGGCGAATGCGTTAAGTCTCCAAAACCTCCTCAAATGTTTTGAATTGGCATCAGGGTTGAAAGTTAACTTCCATAAAAGTAGTATCTATGGTATAGGCGTGAGTCAAGATGAGGTTAACCGTATGGCAAATCGATTTGGTTACCAAGTGGGGTCATTTTCGTTCACATATCTCGGGATGCCTATTGGTGCAAATATGAGCAAAAAGAAATGTTGGATTCCGATTATTGATAAAATAAAAACGCAACTCTCAAATTGGAAAATGCGATCGATGTCATTTGGTGGAAGATTGGTTCTTATCAAATCGGTTCTTAATAGTGTACCATTGTATTACTTCTCGATTTTTCGTGCCCCGAACTGTATCCTTAAATTACTTGAGAGTGTGAGGCGAGCGTTTTTTTGGGGCGGGTCGGGTTCGGGTTCCAAAATTTCTTGGGTCAAATGGGATCGTGTCGTTTCACCTTATAATTTGGGCGGGTTAAATATTGGGCTTTTAAAACATAAAAACCTTGCTTTATTGGAAAAATGGTGGCGGAGGTTTAGAACCGAAACTGAGTCACTTTGGGTCAAAATTATTCGAAGCATCTACGGTTCATGTGGTGCTTTGGGGTTGGATAGCGAATCACTTCACTCTTCAAAACCAAGCACTTGGCGTAATAACGTTATTGCAGGTCACGAGCTTGAAGATATGAACATAAACTTTAAAGGGTCCTTCATCAAATCAATTGGAGATGGTTCTTCAACACTTTTTTGGGACGAAACTTAGGCCGGGGGAGAAAAACTAAAGCTGTTGTTCCTAAGGTTATATAGGTTAGAAGCAAAGAAGGATGCGCCGTTATGCGATCGTGTCAACATGAAGTCAGAAACGTTGATGTTTAATTGGGAATGGTTACTGTGACGACCCAAAAATTTCTGACCAAATTTAAACTTAATCTTTATATGATTTCGACACGATACGCAGAATCTGTAATGTGAGTCTCAAAAATCTTTGAACTGTTGATATGGAAAACATTTGACCTTTGACTATTACCCGACGATTCACGAACCTATAAATGAAAATATATAAATATATATAAATAAATATAAGGATATATATAATAATTTGAATTAATAAAATACACTTTAATCAAATAGAATTAGAGAATACAAAATAATATATAGAATTATTAAGTTATTATCAAGATGAGTATATATATATATATATATATATATATATATATATATATATATATATATATATATATATATATTACATAAATAATAATACGTAATAATAAAATTTACCATAATAAGTATAGTTATAAAATATATTTGTTATAACAATATATTTATTACTTTCCATATTAAAATCTATATTAGTTAGATTAATATGAAAATATATAGATATAAATAAATTATTGTATTATTACTAATATTATTGTGATTAGTATTATTAACAATATCATCAGTAATATTACTATTATCATTTTATAATTTCCATTATTGTATTTTTAGTATAATTTTACAAAAAAATTATTATTAATATTATTATTATTATTAGAATTAGCATTCTTAGTAAAATTAAAAACATTCTTAAACTTATTAATAGATTTATATTATTAAGTAATATTATAAAAGTTAATATAATATATACATATGTATTTATATAAGTATAAAACAAATATATAAATAAAAATGGATATATATATATATATATATATATATATATATATATATATATATACACATATATATGATACAGTTAAATATATATAAACTCATATATAGATATATATATTTATAAACACGATTATAATACATATATATATATATATATATATATATATATATATAAATACGTACGGATATATATACATAAGTACTCATACAGATATATACCAGTATTTAAATACAGATAAATACATATATATATATATATATATATATATATATATATATATATATATATATATATATATATATATATATATATATATATATATATATATATATATATAAACTCGTAATCTGCTTTCTATCCCTTTCTGCGTTCATCTTTTTCCTATGGGATATGCTTGTCAACGAATCATTACTATAATACAATATCAATCAATTTTTGTAACAGGATTCAATCAACCACTCGCTTATTCAAATCTCTACTGCCATTATTCATGAATTAAAAACAGAAAACTCATGAAAATATATCTCTCTTTCTCTGTTCTTCAACTTTTTAATCATATCTCAAAATCGAATCAATACTCGAAAAGTAACAATGCAATTAGGTTAGAAATATTCCACTTAAACTATCCAAAAAATCTGAGGTCTCAATTCTTCCTAACGAACTCCAATTTTCGAGTCAAAGTTTTTGGATAAAAAAAAGTCAACTTTTGTTCTTTGATCAAAATTCGAATTTTATATAATGTTTATTGTTAATTTGAAGATTTAGAAAGTTTATAAGAATCATATACAAACTTTTTCATGTTATAATAATTGCCCAAAACATTCACGAATTGGGAAACATTTTTTTTTCTTTTACAATCAGCGACGCAGCAGTAGCTGCAAATTTTTTTTTTCGTTTCATTTTTTTTAACACCTATGTTTGTTTATGATTGTTTACAATTGTAATAAAAACAATAGCAAAATCGTTTTAGCTGTGTTTATGAGGTTACAGTCGAATTGAGTTGATTAGAATGAGGAAGATGATGAATTAAAGGAATGAGTTATAACTATTTTGATGGGGTTTAATTCTAGAAAATGGGCAACAGCCCAACGGTTTAGTGTGTTGAGGGTATTCAAGTGGTCGCGAGTTCAATCCTGATATGTAACCTTTTTTTTAGAGAATAAAGGAGAAGAAAGGAACAGCTCGAAATATGGGTTATATTTTTATGTTTATAGGTTTAATCAGAAAACTAAAACTGGTCGAATGGTTAAGTATAGGTTCGGGTATTCGAGAGGTCGGGGGTTCGAGTCTGGTTCGCGACAGTATTCTTTTTGAGGTAGTTATTTAAATTCCTTATTTCTTTTATTATTATTATTATTATTATTATTATTATTATTATTATTATTATTATTATTATTATTATTATTATTATTATTATTATTATTGTCATTATTAGCTATTGTTATTATCATTATTATTACTAATAAAAGTTACCATTTGTTATTATTAACCTAATTAAAATTTTAATTATAATTACTATTATTATTGTTATTACTAATATTATTATTGTTACTAGTATTATTAGAAAGTAATATTATCATTAGTATTATGTTATAAATATTAGTATTATTAGGATTGACACAAGTATTATTATTAATATTATCATTTTCATTCATATATATATATATATATATATATATATATATATATATATATATATATATATATATATATATATATATATATATATATTTAGTATTATTAGGATTGACACAAGTATTATTATTAATATTATCATTTTCATTAATATAATTATCATAACCGGTATTATATTATTAAAGATTAACATAACTATTATTAAAAGTATCATTACTTTTAATCTATCATTTTGTTAAAACTACTATTAATACTATCATTATTTTTACTAGTACTATTAAAATTATTTTTATTATCATTATACTTATTTTGGTACTATTATAACTGGTACTTTGTAAATAAAAGATTAATTATATAAAAATATATTTAATGCTCATATTTTAAATATATAAATATTTTCATATATAAAATGAATATATAATGAAGTAGCTAAATTAGTAATATAAAAATTATATCACAACTAATAATATATATATAATTATTCGATTACAATTACGTGTATTAATATATATACGAATGATATAGGTTCGTGAATCCGAGGCAAACCTTGCATCATTTAGTTGTTCAATGTCGTTATATGTATTTTTACTACATAATACAATACGGTGAGTTTCATTTGCTCCCTTTTTAAATGCCTTTGCAATATATATTTTTGGGACTGAGAATACATGCGCTGATTTTATAAATGTTTGATGAAATAGACACAAGTACTTAAAACTACATTCTATGGTTGGATTATCGAATCGAATATGCCCCATTTTAGCTTGGTAGCCTAAGAATTAGGGAAATGGCCCCTAATTGGCGCGAATCCTAAAGATAGATCTATGGATCTTGACATGTCCCATTCGGGTTACGAATGCTTTAGTACTTCGATTATCATGTCCGATGAGAGTCCCCGAGTGATGGGGATATTCTATATGCATCCTGTTAGTTCGGTTATCAAGCGTTCACCATATGAATGATTTTTATCTCTATACAGTTTGCGAAATGCCTGATATGAGATGATGTTTATGAAAAAATGAAATGAAAATCTTGTGGTCTATTAAATTAATGGAAATGATTGTTATGATAAACTAATAAACTCACCAACATTTTGGTTGACACTTTAAAGCATGTTTATTCTCAGGTATTAAGGAAATTTTTCGCTATGCATTAGCTCATTTTAAAGATATTACTTGGAGTCATTCATGACATATTTCAAAAGACGTTGCATTCGAGTCGTTGAGTTCATCAAGATTATTATTAAGTCAATTATAGTTGGATGTATTATGAAATGGTATGCACGCTGTCAACTTTCGATGTAAAGAAAGTTAGTCTTTTAAAAACGAATGCAATGTTTGTAAAATATATCATATAGAGGTCAAGTACCTCGCGATGTAACCAAATGTAATGTATTCATCCAGGTGGATTAGGACGGGTCATTAGAGTTGGTATCAGAGCGGTGGTCTTAGCGAACCAGGTCTTACATTAGTGTGCCTAACTGATAGTTGTTTAGATGCATTAGTGAGTCTGGACTTCGACCGTGTCTGCATGTCAAAAGTTTTGCTTATCATTTAGTGTCGAAAAATTATTTGCTTATCATCCTTAAAGTCTAGACACGTCTTACTGCCTCTATTGCATAGACTGTGTATAGATAAATTCATATCTTAGCGTATCTGTTATTGTTACCTTTGCCTGACAGCTTCCGTAGATTCCTCCGTAACTTATGGGATTTTAGTATTATATATGCATATGTAAATTATGTATTGCAGGGTACTAATCTACATTCTATAATTTATTTCTTATCAAAAAATACTTCATTTAATCATACGAGATGAATCCCTCAACCAGTTCGAGTCCCTCAGATTTCGATAGCTATTCCGATAGTTATTCCGACAGCTATTCCGATATGGATTTCCACTCGAGCTTCGAAAGCAGTGTAACCGGAATGAATCAACCAATTAGCCATCATCTATTCTGGATGAATTGGAGATGGGTTCGTAGATGACTTAACCGATGGAGACGCGAAGAAGGCGATCCTTTCCATCCACCACATTCCCCTTTTGGCGAAGAACCTGAAGCATTTACCGGCGAACCCATTCGAAACACCATTTCCACACTCATTTCCAAAGTATCTCGCTACGATTATATTCTATCTAAAATTCTAAACCTTATTCATCCGCTCATTCCGACCGACATTCATCCTGGAGTAATGGAAAAAGTCAATGAGATTCGCGCTCGAGTAATCAATTTGGAGAATATGGTGCAAAATTTACCAGCTTCAACAACATCACCGGCACCAATAGTACCATCAGTAACAGCACCAGTACCATCAACAATCCATGCCTCAACATCTCATTCTGTACCTCGAGTATAATCATCGTTCTGCGTATCGTTTTACATCAATTATCTTCGTTCTTCATGGCGAGTATGTAATCTCTAATGTTTTAGAGATTATATATTCTTGTTCTAACGGTAAATCAAATGAGTTTAATATCATATTGACTCATTAAACCCATGATTACATATGAAGAAAATATATATGTAAGTATATTTTCATAAAGATTGTAATTAAAAATTCTTTTGTACAAACTGTTAATGATGAAAATATTTTAACGGGTAGGTAATACCCGAGGAATAATTAGATTTCACATTAATAAATTAAACTGTACATTATTCGAAGCTGATTCAACAGTCATTTACTATCCTACTTACATCCACAGATATACGAATCCGTTCACCGCAGAATAACCATTTTCATTCAATTTTATATTTGGATTTTGATCTATCAGAATCCAACAAGTGGCATAATGAAGAAAACATTGGATAAAATAAAATTTGTTAGAAACAAACGAATTAACTATGAGAAATTCTATTAAGAATCCACGCTAACAAAATCCTAGCTAACTGTTCCTAGCTAACTGTTAATTCCTTATTACATTTATTTATCGCAATTTATTTATCGCAATTTTAATTCTCGCAATTTTATTTATCGTCATTTAATTTCTGTTATTTATTTTACGCACTTTAAATATCAGGACACGTATACAAGGTTTTGACATATCATATCGGCGCATCTATATATATTATTTGGAATAACCATAGACACTCTATATGCAGTAATGACTGAGTTAGCTATACAGGGTTGAGGTTGATTTCATAATAATATATATACTTTGAGTTGTGATCGAGTCTGAGACATGTATACAATGGGTCACGAATACGTATTAATTAATTCAAATATTATATATTAAACTATATTTGAAATGTTGAATCACTAACTGTGGACTATCAACTGTGGACTACCAACATTGGACAATTAAAATGAATTAAAATATTAATTATAACATATGAAACTAAACATTTCTTCAAGTTTGCCACTTGATTTCATCTTAAACCTCATTTGTATCTTGACAATTACAATCTGCGTTCAAGCCTTTCATGATTCTTGAAAACACTTCAGTCGAGAGGACAAACCAACCGCACTCCATCTACGGAAGAAAAGAATGATGAATATAGATATGCATTTGAAAATACTCAGAACCTGAGTAAAACGTTTAACCTGTATATGTGTTAGCTCCTTTAGCATTATTATTACCTAATATAACTTTAAAATTCCTTTTTAAGGTAGCAAATTTTGTCACAGCTCCAGCAAGACAGTTTCGGTTTTTCGTTCGAAATAACCTTATTATAACTTTGATATATAAGCGTGCTCTTTTATTGTTAATGGGGAACCTTGCATATTCCACCATATTACCATCAGCGTTTAATCATCTAAAAACACAATTCTCCTGAAACCACCTCGGATTGATAACCAATGATTCAGATATCCTAGCATTAAATACAGAGGAAACAAAAAAATGGTAGATGGTCTAAACGGCCAAAAGTTTGATGATAAAGAAAGGAGTGTTAGGAACGCTCGATAGAAAATTTAGTACTGAAAAACGGATTGAGCTAACCATGAAGGAGACCAAGGACAAATACAAGGACCAAACCCTATATTCAAAGAATCCAGGTAATTCTGGATCCGATGAAATCTTTAGAGAATACCTTGCTTCGAAGTCATGTTAAAATCTTGCGGAAAATTTTTCTTCATCAACCTTCGAACTTAGAAATTTCAAAATATCATCATAAATATCTTCGATATTTCTGAAGATATTTTCATAAATATTCTCATCCGAAATTATATACCTCTTCGTGCTATCTGTATTCCATTATATTGGAAACTTCTGTAAAATCTAAGTATAAATTATGAATGAATTGTGGAGAAGTGTTGGGAATTGAAGCATGGGTTAGTATAATATAATGACGCCCGACCAACGTGATTATATTACAGTAAGTCATGCTGAATTTCTAATGAAACGTGATGATGGTTCACAGTAGATCATACCATCATCATGTGTCACGTTACATAACTCTTTCATTATACTTAACCTCCAAATATATCAAGAAAAATATATTCTTGATAGTTCTATCTTCTGTAATTCTGGTAATTTAACTAATCAAATCGTACTATTACAATTCTTCTGTTTAGTATATTATGACCATTCAAAATTTCATACATATGAATTCTAGACCATTATTCGCGTGACTTTGGAGTCGGGAAGAGAAAACAAGAGCATGAAGCTCCGAAATATAAAGAAAAATATAAAGCCGATCACAAACACATAAATCACAAACCGTGTATATCAATGTGTATAGCAACATAAAGACACGGGAGAATTAAAAACACTATAACCCCAAGGTAATCATAGACGTAAACAGATTCCTCCGGTGGTAAATGAAAAAGAAGAATGACAGAAGAGATAGTCAGGAAAATAACAAGGATCGGAACTTGATTTAGCACTTTCAAACTCTTTTGAAAGTATGAACTGAGAAGGAAAGTATATGAGTGATGAAGATAATGGAACGGAAGAAGTTCATTTATAGTGAAAATACCAGACAAAGCAATCGAGACAGATAATCGCATTTAATTATAGAGATCTTAATTTTCATAAATCCCGAAGAATCAAATCTTTTAGATTTCGAAGATTTTCTTTAAATCCCTTGAATTCCAGAATTCAACCATGACTAGTCAAAAGTTATGATGAAACATGCCTTTCTCATTTCACTATTTAGTGATAGATTCACTTATACTCTTCGCGTAATCGAATTGTTTTATCCATATTACTCGCTGATGATAAAACTATAATTTTCAGCATGTAAACGTCATGAAAACCTACTTATTGTCATTCATGACCATCCTAACCAAATTTCGGGACGAAATTTCTTTAACGGGTAGGTACTGTGATGACCCAGAAATTTTTGACCAAATTTAAACTTAATCTTTATATGATTTCGACACGATACGCAGAATCTGTAATGTGAGTCTCAAAAATCTTTAAACTGTTGATATGGAAAACATTTGACCTTTGACTATTCCCAACAATTCACGAACCTATAAATGAAAATATAAAAATATGTATAAATAAATATAAGGATATATATAATAATTTGAATTAATAAAATACACTTTAATCAAATAGAATTAGAGAATACAAAATAATATATAGAATTATTAAGTTATTATCAAGATGAGTATATATATATATATATATATATATATATATATATATATATATATATATATATATATATATATATTACATAAATAATAATACGTAATAATAAAATTTAACATAATAAGTATAGTTATAAAATATATTTGTTATAACAATATATTTATTACTTTCCATATTAAAATCTATATTAGTTAGATTAATATGAAAATATATAGATATAAATAAATTATTGCATTATTACTAATATTATTATGATTAGTATTATTAACAATATCATCAGTAATATTACTATTATCATTTTATAATTTCCATTATTGTATTTTTAGTATAATTTTACAAAAAAATTATTATTATTATTATTATAATTATTATAATTAGCATTCTTAGTAAAATTAAAAACATTCTTAAACTTATTAATAGATTTATATTATTAAGTAATATTATAAAAGTTAATATAATATATACATATGTATTTATATAAGTATAAAACAAATATATAAATAAAAATGGATATATATATATATATACACACACACACATATATATGATACAGTTAAATATATATAAACTCATATATAGATATATATATTTATAAACACGATTATAATACATATATATATATATATATATATATATATATATATATATATATATATATATATATATATATATATATATAATGCGTACGGATATATATACATAAGTACTCATACAGATATATACCAGTATTTAAATACAGATAAATACATACATACATATATATATATATATATATATATATATATATATATATATATATATATATATATATATATATATATATATATATATATATATATATATATATATATATATATAAACTCGTAATCTGCTTTCTATCCCTTTCTGCGTTCATTTTTTTCCTCTGGGGATATGCTTGTCGACGAATCATCACTATAATACAATATCAATCAATTTTTGTAACAGGATTCAATCAACCACTCGCTTATTCAAATCTCTACTGCCATTATTCATGAATTAAAAACAGAAAACTCATGAAAATATATCTCTCTTTCTCTGTTCTTCAACTTTTTAATCATATCTCAAAATCGAAACAATACTCGAAAAGTAACAATGCAATTCGATTAGAAATCTTCCACTTAAACTATTCGGAAAATCTGAGGTCTCAATTCTTCCTAACGAACTCCAATTTTCGAGTCAAAGTTTTTGGATAAAAAAAGTCAACTTTTGTTCTTTGATCAAAATTCAAATTTTCTGTAATGTTTATTGTTAATTGGAAGATTTAGAAAGTTTATAAGAATCATATACAAACTTTTTCATGTTATAATAATTGCCCAAAACATTCACGAATTGGGAAACATTTTTTTTTTCTTTTACAATCAGCGACGCAGCAGTAGCTGCAATTTTTTTTTTCGTTTCATTTTTTTAACACCTATGTTAGTTTATGATTGTTTACAAGTGTAATAAAAACAATAGCAAAATATTTTTAGCTGTGTTTATGAGGTTACAGTCGAATTGAGTTGATTAAAATGAGGAAGACGATGAATTAAAGGAATGAGTTATAACTATTTTGATGGGATTTAATTCCAGAAAATGGGCAACAGCCCAACGGTTTAGAGTGTTGAGGGTATTCAAGTGGTCGCGAGTTCAATCCTGATATGTAACTTTTTTTAGAGAATAAAGGAGAAGAAAGGAACAGCTCGAAATATGGGTTATATTTTTATGTTTATAGGTTTAATCAGAAAACTGAAATTGGTCGAATGGTTAAGTATGGGTTCGGGTATTCGAGAGGTCGGGGGTTCGAGTCAGGTTCGCGACAGTATTCTTTTTGAGGTAGTTATTTAAATTCCTTATTTTATTATTATTATTATTATTATTATTATTATTATTATTATTATTATTATTATTATTATTATTATTATTATTATTATTATTTTCATTATTAGCTATTGTTATTATCATTATTATTACTAATAAAAGTTACCATTTGTTATTATTAACCTAATTAAAATTTCAATTATAATTAATATTATTATTGTTGTTACTAATATTATTATTGTTACTAGTATTATTAGAAAGTAATATTATTAATATTATCATTAGTATTATGTTATAAATATTAGTATTATTAGGATTGACACAAGTATTATTATTAATATTATCATTTTCATTAATATAATTATCATAACCGGTATTATATTATTAAAGATTAACATAACTATTATTAAAAGTATCATTACTTTTAATCTATCATTTTGTTAAAACTACTATTAATACTATCATTATTTTTACTAGTACTATTAAAATTATTTTTATTATCATTATACTTATTTTGGTACTATTATAACTGTTACTTTGTAAATAAAAGATTAATTATATAAAAATATATTTAATAGTCATATTTTAAATATATAAATATTTTCATATATAAAATGAATATATAATGAAGTAGCTAAATTAGTAATATAAAAATTATATCACAAATAATAATATATATATAATTATTCGATTACAATACGTGTGTTAATATATATACGAATGATATAGGTTCGTGAATCCGAGGTAAACCTTGCATCGTTTAGTTGTTCAATGTCGTTATATGTATTTTTACTACAAAATACAATACGGTGAGTTTCATTTGCTCCCTTTTTAAATGCCTTTGCAATATATATTTTTGGGACTGAGAATACATGCGCTGATTTTATAAATGTTTGACGAAATAGACACAAGTACTTAAAACTACATTCTATGGTTGGATTATCGAATCGAATATGCCCCTTTTTAGCTTGGTAGCCTAATGTGACGACCCGGAAATTTTTGACCAAATTTAAACCTAACCTTTATATGTTTCCGACACGATAAGCAGAATTTGTAATGTTAAATCTCAAAAAGTTTGGAACTACATTCATGTAATCAATTACCCTTTAACCGTGTTCGACGATTCACGAACAATTATGTGTATATAGATATGTATATATAATATATAATATTAACTGAAAACATTAACAAAGTATTAGATATATAATACTTTACATGAACGTATTTGTTTCGATATATTTATCGACATAATTAAGAGATAATATCAAATGATTGAATTATCAGATACATTATGATATGATTACGGGCCAATGTTATGAGGTCCACTGTGATTTAAGAAATCTATTCTTTTTGACAATATTCGGAAAATGGTAAAGTAAGTAAGAACGTGGAGTGTAAATAACTTAGATGTTGGATATCGACAAGTTAAGTAACTCGACATTTTTCATTAAGATGATTTCATACGTTTATTAAACCTTTGGACTTTATCCCATGCTTCACCAACAGACTGTAATTTAAAAACTTGAAACCTATTATGAATATATATAATTCTACTTTTCTAAAATGTTTTATGATATAACGATTTAAATTAATATTAAATATAATTATACGCGTATTATACGTACATAGTTTTATACTTTTACTATACTTTAACTTTACCTTTACTTTTACTTTACTTTAACTTTAATAATTCACTTTAATAATTTACTTTAATAATTCACTTTAATAATTCATACTTTAATAATTCACTTTAATAATTCATACTTTAATAATTCACTTTAATAATTCAAAAATCTATTATAAATAGAATTCAATAGTTTTCATTATTTCATAGAAACTTGAAAATATATTTCTCGAAACTCTCTCAATCGAATTACATATATATATTTACTTAGTATTTTTTCAAGATATTATTAGTATACATAAAATACTACGACGGAGTTATATTCAGACGATTTCAAAATAAGTTTTCAAACGGGATAGAGCTAAGGAAATTATGGGTTATAGCTATGGAGGTTATGGGTATTGTTCGAGGGTATTGCTCGTGAGGACAACCTAACGTTTATCATTTTCGTTGCGTCTACGTACTTTCCTGCAATATTGAATCATAATATTGATACGTGAGCATTCATATCTTATCTTTTATATATTAATAGTGTATCCCTGACTAGTGCTCGAGTATATATGATTATGCATGTTTGTATGCTTAGTTTCGTCGTTAAATAGTTTATGATAAATCACGAATTTGATACATATGCTACTGAGATAAGGTATATGATATGCATGTCGTTGAAAAGCTAAAGAAAAATTAATAACTTTTCATTTAGAAATCGTGTGGGTTCGATGAACGGATTAAAAGATATGGTCAACTGAATTATTATTAATTTTAATATTATTATTAAAACGATTATTATAATTGTTATCAGTTGATTTTATTACTAAAATTATCTTTATTACTAAAAATTAATATTTTTATTGAAACTATCATTTTATTATTTTTATCATTATTATTATTATTATCAATATTATTTTATCAAATAAATATACGTACAAAGATATTTTTATCACACGCAATATAATTACATTAATAATACATACCACTATATTTTTATGATATTAAGTGAATTTTATAAATTTTATTACTTGAGATATATAAAAGTATATTTTTATCATATATGAATTTAAATATAAATTTTTATTTATTAATAAATGACTTGTATTATTTAGTATAATAAGATCTGATAAATAAATTTAAATATATAAAACGACTATATATAAGTTATATAATAAACATGTATAGATTTTGGAAGTCATTTTGGGTCAAGTTGACTTTTGTTGACTTTTGCATGTCGGTCTCGAGCATTAGGATTGTGATACACTACGACTTGACCTAAATTGCTAGACAGATATTGACCAACATATAAATATATATACTTAATATAGGTTCGTAAATCCGAGACAAACCCTGCACTTGTTCAGTGCCGTCATATACATAATTGCTACGAAATACAGTATTGTGAGTTTCATTACTCCCTTTTTATATATATTTTTGGGCTGAGAATACATGCACTGTTTTATAACTGTTTTACGAAATGGACACAAGTACTAAAAACATATTCTACATTGAGTTGTACCACTTTGCATATTTTTCCCTAATAGCTTGGTAACTACCATTTACATGCGGTATTGTAAACGCGAATCCTGTTGATAGATCTATCGGGCCTGACAACCCCAACCGGACTGGACGACCAGTATTCAACGGTTGTACAGTACTTCGTTTCAGTGACTACACTTGGTACAGTGTAGTGAGATTTCATAATAAAGGAAATATGCGACGTTGATTAAATGTTAAGTATGGTTACCAAGTGCTCAACCACTTAGAATATTTTTATTAAAACGTTTATATATATGAAATCTTGTGGTCTATTACTATTACGGAAATGGTTGATTATGATAAACTAATGAACTCACCAACCTTTTGGTTGACACTTTAAAGCATGTTTATTCTCAGGTATTAAAGAAATCTTCCGCTGTGCATTAGCTCATTTTAAGGATATTACTTGGAGTCATTCATGACATACTTTGAAAGACGTTGCATTCGAGTTGTTGAGTTCATCAAGATTAATATTAAGTCAATTATAGTTGGATGTAATATGAAATAGTATGCATGCCGTCAATTTTAGATGTAAAGAAAGTTTGTCTTTTAAAAACGAATGCATTGTTTGTAAAACGTATCATATAGAGGTCAAATACCTCGCGATGTAATTAACTATTGTGAATCGTTTATAATGTATATGAACGGGTCCTTTCACCTAAGAATTATGGAAATAGCCCCTAATTGACGCGAATCCTAAAGATAGATCTATGGACCTTGACATGTCCCATTCGGGTTACGAATGCTTTAGTACTTCGATTATCATGTCCGATGAGAGTCCCGGAGTGATGGGGATATTCTATATGCATCCTGTTAGTTCGGTTATCAAGCGTTCACCATATGAATGATTTTTATCTCTATGCAGTTTGCGAAATGCCTGATATGAGATGATGTTTATGAAAAAATAAAATGAAAATTTTGTGGTCTATTAAATTAATGGAAATGATTGTTATGATAAACTAATGAACTCACCAACCTTTTGGTTGACACTTTAAAGCATGTTTATTCTCAGGTATTAAGGAAATCTTCCGCTGTGCATTAGCTCATTTTAAAGATATTACTTGGAGTCATTCATGACATATTTCAAAAGACGTTGCATTCGAGTCGTTGAGTTCATCAAGATTATTATTAAGTCAATTATAGTTGGATGTATTATGAAATGGTATGCATGCTGTCAACTTTCCATGTAAAGAAAGTTCGTCTTTTAAAAACGAATGCAATGTTTGTAAAATGTATCATATAGAGGTCAAGTACCTCGCGATGTAATCAAATGTAATGTATTCGTCCAGGTGGATTAGGACGGGTCATTAGAGTTACGGTATCCGTATGGTAGAACAAAAGGTGAATTCTGAAATGTCCCGTTCTTATTGATTAAAAACGTTCCATATTAATTGATTTCGTTGCGAGGTTTTGACCTCTATATGAGACGTTTTTCAAAGACTGCATTCATTTTTAAAACAAACCATAACCTTTATTTCATAAATAAAGGTTTAAAAAGCTTTACGTAGATTATCAAATAATGATAATCTAAAATATCCTGTTTACACACGACCATTACATAATGGTTTACAATACAAATATGTTACATCGAAATCAGTTTCTTGAATGCAGTTTTTACACAATATCATACAAACATGGACTCCAAATCTTGTCCTTATTTTAGTATGCAACAGCGGAAGCTCTTAGTATTCACCTGAGAATAAACATGCTTTAAACGTCAACAAAAATGTTGGTGAGTTATAGGTTTAACCTATATATATCAAATCGTAACAATAGACCACAAGATTTCATATTTCAATACACATCCCATACATAGAGATAAAAATCATTCATATGGTGAACACCTGGTAACCGACATTAACAAGATGCATATATAAGAATATCCCCATCATTCCGGGACACCCTTCGGATATGATATAAATTTCGAAGTACTAAAGCATCCGGTACTTTAGATGGGGCTTGTTGGGCCCAATAGATCTATCTTTAGGATTCGCGTCAATTAGGGTGTCTGTTCCCTAATTCTTAGATTACCAGACTTAATAAAAAGGGGCATATTCGATTTCGATAATTCAACCATAGAATGTAGTTTCACGTACTTGTGTCTATTTTGTAAATCATTTATAAAACCTGCATGTATTCTCATCCCAAAAATATTAGATTTTAAAAGTGGGACTATAACTCACTTTCACAGATTTTTACTTCGTCGGGAAGTAAGACTTGGCCACTGGTTGATTCACGAACCTATAACAATATATACATATATATCAAAGTATGTTTAAAATATATTTACAACACTTTTAATATATTTTGATGTTTTAAGTTTATTAAGTCAGCTGTCCTCGTTAGTAACCTACAACTAGTTGTCTACAGTTAGATGTACAGAAATAAATCGATAAATATTATCTTGAATCAATCCACGACCCAGTGTATACGTATCTCAGTATTGATCACAACTCAAACTATATATATTTTGGAATCAACCTCAACCCTGTATAGCTAACTCCAACATTCACATATAGAGTGTCTATGGTTGTTCCGAAATATATATAGATGTGTCGACATGATAGGTCGAAACATTGTATACATGTCTATGGTATCTCAAGATTACATAATATATAATACAAGTTGATTAAGTTATGGTTGGAATAGATTTGTTACCAATTTTCACGTAGCTAAAATGAGAAAAATTATCCAATCTTGTTTACCCATAACTTCTTCATTTTAAATCCGTTTTGAGTGAATCAAATTGCTATGGTTTCATATTGAACTCTATTTTATGAATCTAAACAGAAAAAGTATAGGTTTATAGTCAGAAAAATAAGTTACAAGTCTTTTTTGCAAAGGTAGTCATTTCAGTCGAAAGAACGACGTCTAGATGACCATTTTAGAAAACATACTTCCACTTTGAGTTTAAACATAATTTTTGGATATAGTTTCATGTTCATAATAAAAATTATTTTCTCAGAATAACAACTTTTAAATCAAAGTTTATCATAGTTTTTAATTAACTAACCCAAAACAGCCCGCGGTGTTACTACGACGGCGTAAATCCGGTTTTACGGTATTTTTCGTGTTTCCAGGTTTTAAATCATTAAGTTAGCATATCATACAGATATAGAACATGTGTGTAGTTAATTTTAAAAGTCAAGTTAGAAGGATTAACTTTTGTTTGCGAACAAGTTTAGAATTAACTAAACTATGTTCTAGTGATTACGAGTTTAAACCTTCGAATAAGATAGTTTTATATATATGAATCGAATGATGTTATGAACATCATTACTACCTCAAGTTTAGTAGGTAAACCTACTGGAAGTGACAAGAAATGATCTAGCTTCAAAGGATCTTGGATGGCTTGAAAGTTCTTGAATAAGAAAGATAACCTACTGTATATAACAAAGGTTTCTTAATCTTAGATGATTACTTGGAATGGATTAGAAAGCTTGGAAGTAAATTAGTAAACTTGAAGGGATTTTTGAAGTGTTCTTGAAGTGTTCTTCCTATGATGATTATAGCTTGATTCTTGAAGTGATTTTTGATGAAGATGATGATTAACTACTGGAAAAATACGTTCATAATAGTGTGTGTGTGTGTTGAGAGAGAATTAGAAAGAGAATTGGAAGTAAAATGGAGTGAATGATGAGTGGTAATTGGTGAGTGGTGAGTGGGGTTAAAAGGAGTTCTAGTTAGTTGACTAGCTCATGGTAGAAGTTAAAATTGATTAGTCATACATGACATAATCAAGAGTAGAATCCCATGCTAGTTCCTATTGGTATATACTCATAGTAAGTACGTTTTGAAGCTGTGTATAATACGGGTAAGAATACGACTAGAATTCTTGATGAAAGAAAAGAATGGAAAAGTAACTGTAACCATTTTCGTTAAGTATGAGTGTTTTGATATATGTCTTGAAGTCTTCCAAAAGTATTTTAATACATCTAAATACACTACATGTATATACATTTTAACTGAGTCGTTAAGTCATCGTTAGTCGTTACATGTAAGTGTTGTTTTGAAACCTTTAAGTTAACGATCTCAATTAATGTTGTTAACCCATTATTTATTATATCTAATGAGATGTTAAATTATTATATTATCATGATATTATGATATATTAATATATCTTAATATGATATATATACATTTAAATGTCGTTACAACGATAATCGTTACATATATGTCTCGTTTCGAAATCCTTAAGTTAGTAGTCTTGTTTATATGTATATAACTCATTGTTAATATACTTATGGAGATACTTACTTATCATAATCTCATGTTAACCATATGTATACCCATATATATATCGTCATGTCATTTTTACAAGTTTTAACATTCGTGAATCGTCGGTCAACTTGGGTGGTCAATTGTCTATATGAAACATATTTCAATTAATCAAGTCTTAACAAGTTTGATTGCTTAACATGTTGAAAACATTTAATCATGTAAATATCAATCTCAATTAATATATATAAACATGGAAAAGTTCGGGTCACTACAGTACCTACCCGTTAAATAAATTTCATCCCGAAATTTTAAGCTGTTGAAGGTGTTGACGAATCTTCTGGAAATAGATGCGGGTATTTCTTCTTCATCTGATCTTCACACTCCCAGGTGAACTCGGGTCCTCTACGAGCATTCCATCGAACCTTAACAATTGGTATCTTGTTTTGCTTAAGTCTTTTAACCTCACGATCCATTTTTTCGACGGGTTCTTCGATGAATTGGAGTTTTTCGTTGATTTGGATTTCATCCAACGGAATAGTGAGATCTTCTTTAGCAAAACATTTCTTCAAATTCGAGACGTGGAAAGTGTTATGTACAGCCGCGAGTTGTTGAGGTAACTCAAGTCGGTAAGCTACTGGTCCGACACGATCAATAATCTTGAATGGTCCAATATACCTTGAATTTAATTTCCCTCGTTTACCAAATCGAACAACGCCTTTCCAAGGTGCAACTTTAAGCATGACCATCTCTCCAATTTCAAATTCTATATCTTTTCTTTTAATGTCAGCGTAGCTCTTTTGTCGACTTTGGGCGGTTTTCAACCGTTGTTGAATTTGGATGATCTTCTCGGTAGTTTCTTGTATAATCTCCGGACCCGTAATCTTTCTATCCCCCACTTCACTCCAACAAATCGGAGACCTGTACTTTCTACCATAAAGTGCTTCAAACGGCGCCATCTCAATGCTTGAATGGTAGCTGTTGTTGTAGGAAAATTCTGCTAATGGTAGATGTCGATCCCAACTGTTTCCGAAATCAATAACACATACTCGTAGCATGTCTTCAAGTGTTTGTATCGTTCTTTCGCTCTGCCCATCAGTTTGTGGATGATAGGCAGTACTCATGTCTAGACGAGTTCCTAGTGCTTGCTGTAATGTCTGCCAGAATCTTGAAATAAATCTGCCATCCCTATCAGAGATAATAGAGATTGGTATTCCATGTCTGGAGACGACTTCCTTCAAATACAGTCGTGCTAACTTCTCCATCTTGTCATCTTCTCTTATTGGCAGGAAATGTGCTGATTTGGTGAGACGATCAACTATTACCCAAATAGTATCAAAACCACTTGCAGTCCTTGGCAATTTAGTGATGAAATCCATGGTAATGTTTTCCCATTTCCATTCCGGGATTTCGGGTTGTTGAAGTAGACCTGATGGTTTCTGATGCTCAGCTTTGACCTTAGAACACGTCAAACATTCTCCTACGTATTTAGCAACATCGGCTTTCATACCCGGCCACCAAAAATATTTCCTGAGATCCTTGTACATCTTCCCCGTTCCAGGATGTATTGAGTATCTAGTTTTATGAGCTTCTCTAAGTACCATTTCTCTCATATCTCCAAATTTTGGTACCCAAATCCTTTCAGCCCTATACCGGGTTCCGTCTTCCCGAATATTAAGATGTTTCTCCGATCCTTTGGGTATTTCATCCTTTAAATTTCCCTCTTTTAAAACTCCTTATTGTGCCTCCTTTATTTGAGTAGTAAGGTTATTATGAATCAATATATTCATAGATTTTACTCGAATGGGTTCTCTGTCCTTCCTGCTCAAGGCATCGGCTACCACATTTGCCTTCCCCGGGTGGTAACGAATCTCAAAGTCGTAATCATTCAATAATTCAATCCACCTACGCTGCCTCATATTCAGTTGTTTCTGATTAAATATGTGTTGAAGACTTTTGTGGTCGGTATATATAATACTTTTGACCCCATATAAATAGTGCCTCCAAGTCTTTAATGCAAAAACAACCGCGCCTAATTCTAAATCATGCGTCGTATAATTTTGTTCGTGAATCTTCAATTGTCTAGACGCATAAGCAATCACCTTCGTTTGTTGCATTAATACACAACCAAGACCTTGCTTTGATGCGTCACAATAAATCACAAAATCATCATTCCCTTCTGGCAATGACAATATAGGTGCCGTAGTTAGCTTTTTCTTCAATAACTGAAACGCTTTCTCTTGTTCATCATTCCATTCAAATTTCTTCCCTTTATGCGTTAATGCAGTCAAGGGTTTTGCTATTCTGGAAAAGTCTTGGATGAACCTTCTGTAGTAACCAGCTAGTCCTAAAAACTGGCGTATGTGTTTCGGAGTTTTCGGGGTTTCCCACTTTTCAACAGTTTCTATCTTTGCCGGATCCACCTTAATACTTTCTTTGTTCACTATGTGACCGAGGAATTGAACTTCTTCCAACCAAAATGCACACTTTGAAAACTTAGCGTACAATTCTTCCTTCCTCAATACTTCTAACACCTTTCTCAAATGTTCACCGTGTTCTTGGTCATTCTTTGAGTAAATAAGTATGTCATCAATGAAAACAATGACAAACTTGTCAAGGTATGGTCCACACACTCGGTTCATAAGGTCTATGAACACAGCTGGTGCATTAGTTAAACCAAACGGCATGACCATAAACTCGTAATGACCGTAACGTGTTCTGAAAGCAGTCTTTAGAATATCATCTTCTTTCACCCGCATTTGATGATACCCGGAACGTAAGTCAATCTTTGAATAAACAGACGAGCCTTGTAGTTGATCAAATAAATCGTCGATTCTCGGTAGTGGGTAGCGGTTCTTGATGGTAAGTTTGTTCAACTCTCGGTAGTCGATACACAACCTGAATGTACCATCTTTCTTCTTGAGAAACAAAACAGGAGCTCCCCACGGTGATGTACTTGGTCGAATGAAACCACGCTCTAAAAGTTCTTGTAATTGGCTTTGCAGTTCTTTCATCTCGCTGGGTGCGAGTCTATAAGGAGCACGAGCTATTGGTGCAGCTCCTGGTACAAGATCTATTTGAAATTCAACGAATCGCTGTGGGGGTAATCCCGGTAATTCTTTCGAAAATACATCGGGAAATTCTTTTGCAATGGGAACATCATTGATGCTCTTTTCTTCAGTTTGTACTTTCTCGACGTGTGCTAGAACAGCATAGCAACCTTTTCTTATTAGTTTTTGTGCCTTCAAATTACTAATAATATGTAGCTTCGTGTTGCCCTTTTCTCCGTACACCATTAAGGGTTTTCCTTTTTCTCGTATAATGCGAATTGCATTTTTGTAACAAACGATCTCTGCTTTCACTTCTTTCAACCAGTCCATACCGATTATCACATCAAAACTCCCTAACTCTACTAGTATCAAATCAATCTTAAATGTTTCGCTAACCAGTTTAATTTCTCGATTCCGACATATATTATCTGCTGAAATTAATTTACCATTTGCTAATTCGAGTAAAAATTTACTATCCAACGGCGTCAATGGACAACCTAATTTAGCACAAAAATCTCTACTCATATAGCTTCTATCCGCACCCGAATCAAATAAAACGTAAGCAGATTTATTGTCAATAAGAAACGTACCCGTAACAAGCTCCGGGTCTTCCTGTGCCTCTGCCGCATTAATATTGAAAACTCTTTCGCGGCCTTGTCCATTCGTGTTCTCCTGGTTCGGGCAATTTCTAATAATGTGGCCCGGTTATCCACATTTATAACAAACTACATTGGCATAACTTGCTCCGACACTACTTGCTCCGCCATTACTCGTTCCGACACCATTTGTTCCTTTCATTCTATTAACCCCTGGTCCGTAGACTTCACACTTCACCGCGCTATGACCATTTCTTTTACACTTGTTGGAAAATTTGGTGCAGAACCCCGAGTGATACTTTTCACACCTTTGGCATAGCTGCTTCTGATTGTTGTTGTTGTTGCGGTTATTATTGTTGTTGGGATGATTGTTGTAGTTTCTGTTGTTGTTGTTGTTGTTGTTGTTGGGCCGTTTGTTGTAGTTGCGATTGATGTTGCGATTGTTGGGATAATTGTTGCGATTATTGTTGTAATTGCTGTTGTTGTTGTATTGGTGATTCTTATCACCGTTTTCCTCCCACTTTCTTTTGACTTGCTTCACATTGGCCTCTTCAGCAGTCTGTTCTTTAATTCTTTCTTCAATCTGGTTCACTAGTTTGTGAGCCATTCTACATGCCTGTTGTATGGAGGCGGGCTCGTGTGAACTTATATCTTCTTGGATTCTTTCCGGTAATCCTTTCACAAACACGTCGATCTTCTCTTCCTCATCTTCGAATGCTCCCGGACACAATAGGCACAATTCTGTGAATCGTCTTTCGTATGTGGTAATATCAAATCCTTGGGTTCGTAACCCTCTAAGTTCTGTCTTGAGCTTATTGACCTCGGTTCTGGGACGTTACTTCTCGTTCATCAAGTGCTTGAATGCTGACCACGGTAGTGCGTACGCATCATCTTGTCTCACTTGCTCTAGATAGGTATTCCACCATGTTAACGCAGAACCTGTGAAGGTATGCGTAGCGTACTTCACTTTGTCCTCTTCAGTACACTTACTTATGGTAAACACCGATTCGACCTTCTCGGTCCACCATTTCAATCCGATCGGTCCTTCGGTTCCATCAAATTCCAAAGGTTTGCAGGCAGTGAATTCTTTGTAGGTGCATCCTACACGATTTCCTGTACTGCCAGATCCAAGGTTATTGTTGGTATGTAGCGCAGCCTGTACTGCGGCTATGTTTGAAGCTAGAAAAGTACGAAATTCCTCTTCATTCATATTCACGGTGTGTCGAGTAGTCGGTGCCATTTCCTTCAAAATAGTCAAATGGAACAAGTTAATCATACAGAATATTAAGAGTAGTTAATAGTATTTCGTAGCATAATATGAACTCATTTATAAAAGCTTTTTCTTCATATTAGCGTTTTATAAGTTTAAATTCGGGTAGTACATACCCGTTAAGTTCATACTTAGTAGCTAATATACAATTCAACTACTACAATTCTATATGAAAAACTGATTGTAATAATATTTCGCGTTCAAACTTTTATACAATATTTTACAAACTTACAATACCGCTTATTTTACATAAAGCATGAAATATAGCACACAATAACTTTGATACAAGATAGTTGTGAAGATAATTCTAGCTAGTACACAAGTCGTTCAGCAAAGGCAATAAAGACACGTAATTCATACGTCCAGAAACAAGTCATGCATTCTGGTTTTACTAGGACTACTTCCCATCCTTGGTCTTGTGGAACATAACCGTTATGGCCGTTGATAAGACAGCGTGTTGTAACGTCGTCAAAGGGACGAGGGTTACGTAATGACCAACAGTCTCGTAATAACCTAAAAACCTCATTTCTTACCCCAATTACCGACTCCGTCACTTGTGGGAACGTTTTGTTTAATAGTTGTAGCCCGATGTTCTTGTTCTCACTTTGGTGAGAAGCGAACATTACTAACCCGTAAGCATAACATGCTTCTTTATGTTGCATGTTAGCCGCTTTTTCTAAATCACGAAGTCCTATATTCGGATATACTGAGTCAAAATAATTTCTTAACCCGTTGCTTAAAATAGCATTTGGGTTCCCCGCAATATATGCGTCAAAGTAAACACATCGTAACTTATGGATTTCCCAATGTGATATCCCCCATCTTTCGAACGAAAGCCTTTTATAAACCAAGGCATTCTTGGAACGTTCTTCGAATGTCTTACAAACTGATCTCGCCTTAAATAGTTGTGCCGAGGAATTCTGACCGACTCTAGACAAGATTTCATCAATCATGTCTCCGGGTAGGTCTCTTAAAATATTGGGTTGTCTATCCATTTTGTGTTTTTATACTGTAAAATAGACAAGAGTTAGATTCATAAAAAAAAATACTTATTAATACAAGCAATTTTTACATATATCATAAAGCATAAGCACACTATATTACATATATTACACCACACGAATACAACTATCTTATTCCGACTCGCTCGTTTCTTCTTGTTCGGTTTTAGTTCGTTTTGCCAAGTTTCTAGGGATATATGATGTTCCCCTAATACGAGCCGTCGTTGTCCACATTGGTTTAGAAAAACCTGGTGGTTTAGAGGTTCCCGGGTCATTGTTACAACTTAAGGACTTCGGGGGTTGACGATACATATAAAGTTCATCGGGGTTGGAATTAGATTTCTCTATTTTTATGCCCTTTCCCTTATTATTTTCTTTTGCCTTTTTAAATTCAGTTGGGGTAATTTCTATAACATCATTGGAATTCTCGTCGGAATCCAATTCATCGGAGAATTGGTAATCCTCCCAATATTTTGCTTCCTTGGCGGAAACACCATTGACCATAATTAACCTTGGTCGGTTGGTTGAGGATTCTCTTTTACTTAACCGTTTTATTATTTCCCCCACCGGTTCTATTTCTTCTTCCGGTTCCGATTCTTCTTCCGGTTCCGATTCTTCTTCCGGTTCCGACTCTTCTTCCGGTTCCTCTTCGGGAACTTGTGAATCAGTCCACGAATCATTCCAATTTACATTTGACTCTTCATTATTATTAGGTGAGTCAATGGGACTTGTTCTAGAGGTAGACATCTATCACATAATATCAAACACGTTAAGAGATTAATATATCACATAATATTCATATGTTAAAAATATATAGTTTCCAACAAAAATGTTAAGCAATCATTTTTAAAGAAAACACGGTCGAAGTCCAGACTCACTAATGCATCCTAACAAACTCGATAAGACACACTAATGCAAATTTTCTGGTTCTCTAAGACCAACGCTCTGATACCAACTGAAATGTCCCGTTCTTATTGATTAAAAACGTTCCATATTAATTGATTTCGTTGCGAGGTTTTGACCTCTATATGAGACGTTTTTCAAAGACTGCATTCATTTTTAAAACAAACCATAACCTTTATTTCATAAATAAAGGTTTAAAAAGCTTTACGTAGATTATCAAATAATGATAATCTAAAATATCCTGTTTACACACGACCATTACATAATGGTTTACAATACAAATATGTTACATCGAAATCAGTTTCTTGAATGCAGTTTTTACACAATATCATACAGACATGGACTCCAAATCTTGTCCTTATTTTAGTATGCAACAGCGGAAGCTCTTAGTATTCACCTGAGAATAAACATGCTTTAAACGTCAACAAAAATGTTGGTGAGTTATAGGTTTAACCTATATGTATCAAATCGTAACAATAGACCATAAGATTTCATATTTCAATACACATCCCATACATAGAGATAAAAATCATTCATATGGTGAACACCTGGTAACTGACATTAATAAGATGCATATATATAAGAATATCCCCATCATTCCGGGACACCCTTCGGATATGATATAATTTCCGATGTACTAAAGTATCCGGTACTTTGGATGGGGTTTGTTAGGCCCAATAGATCTATATTTAGGATTCGCGTCAATTAGGGTGTCTGTTCCCTAATTCTTAGATTACCAGACTTAATAAAAAGGGGCATATTCGATTTCGATAATTCAACCATAGAATGTAGTTTCACGTACTTGTGTCTATATTGTAAATCATTTATAAAACCTGCATGTATTCTCATCCCAAAAATATTAGATTTTAAAAGTGGGACTATTGAAATGTCCCGTTCTTATTGATTAAAAACGTTCCATATTAATTGATTTCGTTGCGAGGTTTTGACCTCTATATGAGACGTTTTTCAAAGACTGCATTCATTTTAAAACAAACCATAACCTTTATTTCATCAATAAAGGTTTAAAAAGCTTTACGTAGATTATCAAATAATGATAATCTAAAATATCCTGTTTACACACGACCATTACATAATGGTTTACAATACAAATATGTTACAACAAAATAAGTTTCTTGAATGCAGTTTTTACACAATATCATACAAGCATGGACTCCAAATCTCGTCCTTATTTAAGTATGCGACAGCGGAAGCTCTTAATAATCACCTGAGAATAAACATGCTTAAAACGTCAACAAAAATGTTGGTGAGTTATAGGTTTAACCTATATATATCAAATCATAATAATAGACCACAAGATTTCATATTTCAATACACATCCCATACATAGAGGTAAAAATCATTCATATGGTGAACACCTAGTAACCGACATTAACAAGATGCATATATAAGAATATCCCCATCATTCCGGGACACCCTTCGGATATGATATAAATTTCGAAGTACTAAAGCATCCGGTACTTTGGATGGGGCTTGTTGGGCCCGATAGATCTATCTTTAGGATTCGCGTCAATTAGGGTGTCTGTTCCCTAATTCTTAGATTACCAGACTTAATAAAAAGGGGCATATTCGATTTCGATAATTCAACCATAGAATGTAGTTTCACGTACTTGTGTCTATTTTGTAAATCATTTATAAAACCTGCATGTATTCTCATCCCAAAAATATTAGATTTTAAAAGTGGGACTATAACTCACTTTCACAGATTTTTACTTCGTCGGGAAGTAAGACTTGGCCACTGGTTGATTCACGAACCTATAACAATATATACATATATATCAAAGTATGTTCAAAATATATTTACAACACTTTTAATATATTTTGATGTTTTAAGTTTATTAAGTCAGCTGTCCTCGTTAGTAACCTACAACTAATTGTCTACAGTTAGATATACAGAAATAAATCGATAAATATTATCTTGAATCAATCCACGACCCAGTGTATACGTATCTCAGTATTGATCACAACTCAAACTATACATATTTTGGAATCAACCTCAACCCTGTATAGCTAACTCCAACATTCACATATAGAGTGTCTATGGTTGTTCCGAAATATATATAGATGTGTCGATATGATAGGTCGAAACATTGTATACGTGTCTATGGTATCTCAAGATTACATAATATACAATACAAGTTGATTAAGTTATGGTTGGAATAGATTTGTTACCAATTTTCACGTAGCTAAAATGAGAAAAATTATCCAATCTTGTTTTACCCATAACTTCTTCATTTTAAATCCGTTTTGAGTGAATCAAATTGCTATGGTTTCATATTGAACTCTATTTTATGAATCTAAACAGAAAAAGTATAGGTTTATAGTCGGAAAAATAAGTTACAAGTCGTTTTTGTAAAGGTAGTCATTTCAGTCGAAAGAACGACGTCTAGATGACCATTTTAGAAAAACATACTTCCACTTTGAGTTTAACCATAATTTTTGGATATAGTTTCATGTTCATAATAAAAATCATTTTCTCAGAATAACAACTTTTAAATCAAAGTTTATCATAGTTTTTAATTAACTAACCCAAAACAGCCCGCGGTGTTACTACGACGGCGTAAATCCGGTTTTACGGTGTTTTTCGTGTTTCCAGGTTTTAAATCATTAAGTTAGCATATCATATAGATATAGAACATGTGTGTAGTTAATTTTAAAAGTCAAGTTAGAAGGATTAACTTTTGTTTGCGAACAAGTTTAGAATTAACTAAACTATGTTCTAGTGATTACGAGTTTAAACCTTCGAATAAGATAGTTTTATATATATGAATCGAATGATGTTATGAACATCATTACTATATCAAGTTTAGTAGGTAAACCAACTGGAAGTGACAAGAAATGATCTAGCTTCAAAGGATCTTGGATGGCTTGAAAGTTCTTGAAGTAGGATCATGACACAAAAACAAGTTCAAGTAAGATCATCACTTGAAATAAGATTGTTATAGTTATAGAAATTGAACCAAAGTTTGAATATGATTATTACCTTGTATTAGAATGATAACCTACTGTAAGAAACAAAGATTTCTTGAGGTTAGATGATCACCTTACAAGATTGGAAGCGAGCTAGCAAACTTGAAAGTATTCTTGATTTTATGTAACTAGAACTTGTCGAATATATGAAGAACACTTAGAACTTGAAGATAGAACTTGAGAGAGATCAATTAGATGAAGAAAATTGAAGAATGAAAGTGTTTGTAGGTGTTTTTGGTCGTTGGTGTATGGATTAGATATAAAGGATATGTAATTTTGTTTTCATGTAAATAAGTCATGAATGATTACTCATATTTTTGTAATTTTATGAGATATTTCATGCTAGTTGCCAAATAATGGTTCCCACATGTGTTAGGTGACTCACATGGGCTGCTAAGAGCTGATCATTGGAGTGTATATACCAATAGTACATACATCTAAAAGCTGTGTATTGTACGAGTACGAATACGGGTGCATACGAGTAGAATTGTTGATGAAACTGAACGAGGATGTAATTGTAAGCATTTTTGTTAAGTAGAAGTATTTTGATAAGTGTATTGAAGTCTTTCAAAAGTGTATAAATACATATTAAAAAACTACATGTATATACATTTTAACTGAGTCGTTAAGTCATCGTTAGTCGTTACATGTAAGTGTTGTTTTGAAACCTTTAGGTTAACGATCTTGTTAAATGTTGTTAACCCAATGTTTATAATATCAAATGAGATTTTAAATTATTATATTATCATGATATTATCATGTATGAATATCTCTTAATATGATATATATACATTAAATGTCTTTACAACGATAATCGTTACATATATGTCTCGTTTAAAAATCATTAAGTTAGTAGTCTTGTTTTTACATATGTAGTTCATTGTTAATATACTTAATGATATGTTTACTTATCATATTATCATGTTAACTATATATATATATATATATATATATATATATATATATATATATATATATATATATATATATATATATATATATCCATATATATGTCATCATATAGTTTTTACAAGTTTTAACATTCGTGAATCACCGGTCAACTTGGGTGGTCAATTGTCTATATGAAACATATTTCAATTAATCAAGTCTTAACAAGTTTGATTTCTTAACATGTTGGAAACATTTAATCATGTAAATATCAATCTCAATTAATATATATAAACATGGAAAAGTTCGGGTCACTACAGTACCTACCCGTTAAATAAATTTCGTCCCGAAATTTTAAGCTGTTGAAGGTGTTGACGAATCTTCTGGAAATAGATGCGGGTATTTCTTCTTCATCTAATCTTCACGCTCCCAGGTGAACTCGGGTCCTCTACGAGCATTCCATCGAACCTTAACAATTGGTATCTTGTTTTGCTTAAGTCTTTTAACCTCACGATCCATTATTTCGACGGGTTCTTCGATGAATTGAAGTTTTTCGTTGATTTGGATTTCATATAACGGAATAGTGAGATCTTCTTTAGCAAAACATTTCTTCAAATTCGAGACGTGGAAAGTGTTATGTACAGCCGCGAGTTGTTGAGGTAACTCAAGTCGGTAAGCTACTGGTCCGACACGATCAATAATCTTGAATGGTCCAATATACCTTGGATTTAATTTCCCTCGTTTACCAAATCGAACAACGCCTTTCCAAGGTGCAACTTTAAGCATGACCATCTCTCCAATTTCAAATTCTATATCTTTTCTTTTAATGTCAGCGTAGCTCTTTTGTCGACTTTGGGCGGTTTTCAACCGTTGTTGAATTTGGATGATCTTCTCGGTAGTTTCTTGTATAATCTCCGGACCCGTAATCTGTCTATCCCCTATTTCACTCCAACAAATCGGAGACCTGCACTTTCTACCATAAAGTGCTTCAAACGGCGCCATCTCAATGCTTGAATGGTAGCTGTTGTTGTAGGAAAATTCTGCTAATGGTAGATGTCGATCCCAACTGTTTCCGAAATCAATAACACATGCTCGTAGCATGTCTTCAAGCGTTTGTATCGTCCTTTCACTCTGCCCATCGGTTTGTGGATGATAGGCAGTACTCATGTCTAGACGAGTTCCTAATGCTTGCTGTAATGTCTGCCAGAATCTTGAAATAAATCTGCCATCCCTATCAGAGATAATAGAGATTGGTATTCCATGTCTGGAGACGACTTCCTTCAAATACAGTCATGCTAACTTCTCCATCTTGTCATCTTCTCTTATTGGCAGGAAGTGTGCTGATTTGGTGAGACGATCAACTATTACCCAAATAGTATCAAAACCACTTGCAGTCCTTGGCAATTTAGTGATGAAATCCATGGTAATGTTTTCCCATTTCCATTCCGGGATTTCGGGTTGTTGAAGTAGATCAATGGTTTCTGATGCTCAGCTTTGACCTTAGAACACGTCAAACATTCTCCTACATATTTAGCAACATCGGCTTTCATACCCGGCCACCAAAAATGTTTCTTGAGATCCTTGTACATCTTCCCCGTTCCAGGATGTATTGAGTATCTGGTTTTATGAGCTTCTCTAAGTACCATTTCTCTCATATCTCCAAATTTTGGTACCCAAATCCTTTCAGCCCTATACCGGGTTCCGTCTTCCCGAATATTAAGATGCTTCTCCGATCCTTTGGGTATTTCATCCTTTAAATTTCCCTCTTTTAAAACTCCTTGTTGTGCCTCCTTTATTTGAGTAGTAATGTTATTATGAATCATTATATTCATAGATTTTACTCGAATGGGTTCTCTGTCCTTCCTGCTCAAGGCATCGGCTACCACATTTGCCTTCCCCGGGTGGTAACGAATCTCAAAGTCGTAATCATTCAACAATTCAATCCACCTACGCTGCCTCATATTCAGTTGTTTCTGATTAAATATGTGTTGAAGACTTTTGTGGTCGGTATATATAATACTTTTGACCCGATATAAGTAGTGCCTCCAAGTCTTTAATGCAAAAACAACCACGCCTAATTTCAAATCATGCGTCGTATAATTTTGCTCGTGAATCTTCAATTGTCTAGACGCATAAGCAATCACCTTCGTCCGTTGCATTAATACACAGCCGAGACCTTGCTTTGATGCGTCACAATAAATCACAAAATCATCATTCCCTTCAGGCAATGACAATATAGGTGCCGTAGTTAGCTTTTTCTTCAATAATTGAAACGCCTTCTCTTGTTCATCCTTCCATTCAAATTTCTTCCCTTTATGCGTTAATGCAGTCAAGGGTTTTGCTATTTTGGAGAAATCTTGGATGAATCTTCTGTAGTAACCAGCCAATCCTAAAAATTGACGTATATGCTTCGGAGTTTTTGGGGTTTCCCACTTTTCAACGGTTTCAATCTTTATCGGGTCCACCTGGATACCTTCTTTGTTCACTATGTGACCGAGGAATTGAACTTCTTCCAACCAAAATGCACACTTTGAAAACTTAGCGTACAGTTTTTCTTTCCTCAATACTTCTAGCACTTTTCTCAAATGTTCTTCGTGCTCTTGATCATTCTTTGAGTAAATAAGTATGTCATCGATGAAAACAATGACAAACTTGTCAAGATATGGCCCACACACTCGGTTCATAAGGTCCATGAACACAGCTGGTGCGTTAGTCAATCCAAACGGCATAACCATAAACTCGTAATGACCATAACGCGTCCTAAAAGCAGTTTTTGGAATATCATCTTCTTTCACCCGCATTTGATGATACCCGGAACATAAGTCAATCTTTGAATAAACAGACGAGCCTTGTAGTTGATCAAATAAGTCGTCGATTCTCGGTAGTGGGTAGCGGTTCTTGATGGTAAGTTTGTTCAACTCTCGGTAGTCGATACACAACCTGAATGTACCATCTTTCTTCTTGACAAACAAAACAGGAGCTCCCCACGGTGATGTGCTTGGTTAAATGAAACCACGCTCTAAAAGTTCTTGTAATTGGCTTTGCAGTTCTTTCATCTCGCTGGGTGCAAGTTTGTAAGGAGCACGAGCTATTGGTGCAGCTCCTGTTACAAGATCTATTTGAAATTCAACGGATCGATGTGGGGGTAATCCCGGTAATTCTTTCGGAAATACATCGGGAAATTCTTTTGCAATGGGAACATCATTGATGCTCTTTTTTTCAGTTTGTACTTTCTCGACGTGTGCTAGAACAGCATAGCAACCTTTTCTTATTAGTTTTTGTGCCTTCAAATTACTAATAAGATGTAGCTTCGTGTTGCCCTTTTCTCCGTACACCATTAAGGGTTTTCCTTTTTCTCGTATAATGCGAATTGCATTTTTGTAACAAACGATCTCTGCTTTCACTTCTTTCAACCAGTCCATACCGATTATCACATCAAAACTCCCTAACTCTACTGGTATCAAATCAATCTTAAATGTTTCGCTAACCAGTTTAATTTCTCGATTCCGACATATATTATCTGCTGAAATTAATTTACCATTTGCTAATTCGAGTAAAAATTTACTATCCAAAGGCGTCAATGGACAACTTAATTTAGCACAAAAATCTCTACTCATATAGCTTCTATCCGCACCCGAATCAAATAAAACGTAAGCAGATTTATTGTCAATAAGAAACGTACCCGTAACAAGCTCCGGGTCTTCCTGTGCCTCTGCCGCATTAATATTGAAAACTCTTCCGCGGCCTTGTCCATTCGTGTTCTCCTGGTTCGGGAAATTTCTAATAATGTGGCCCGGTTTTCCACATTTATAACAAACTACATTGGCATAACTTGCTCCGACACTACTTGCTCCGCCATTACTCGTTCCGACACCATTTGTTCCTTTCGTTCTATTAACCCCTGGTCCGTAGACCTCACACTTCGCCGCGCTATGACCATTTCTTTTACACTTGTTACAAAATTTGGTGCAGAACCCCGAGTGATACTTTTCACACCTTTGGCATAGCTGCTTCTGATTGTTGTTGTTGCGGTTGTTATTGTTGTTGGGATGATTGTTGTAGTTGATGTTGTTGTTATTGTTGTTGTTGTTATTGTTGGGCCGTTTGTTGTAGTTGCGATTGATGTTGCGATTGTTGGGATAATTGTTGCGATTATTGTTGTAATTGCTGTTGTTGTTGTATTGGTGATTCTTATCACCGTTTTCCTCCCACTTTCTTTTGACTTGCTTCACATTGGCCTCTTCAGCAGTCTGTTCTTTAATTCTTTCTTCAATCTGGTTCACTAGTTTGTGAGCCATTCTACATGCCTGTTGTATGGAGGCGGGCTCGTGTGAACTTATATCTTCTTGGATTCTTTCCGGTAATCCTTTCACAAACGCGTCGATCTTCTCTTCCTCATCTTCGAATGCTCCCGGACACAATAGGCACAATTTTGTGAATCGTCTTTCGTACGTGGTAATATCAAATCCTTGGGTTCGTAACCCTCTAAGTTCTGTCTTGAGCTTATTGACCTCGGTTCTGGGACGTTACTTCTCGTTCATCAAGTGCTTGAATGCTGACCACGGTAGTGCGTACGCATCATTTTGTCTCACTTGCTCTAGATAGGTATTCCACCATGTTAACGCAGAACCTGTGAAGGTATGCGTAGGGTACTTCACTTTGTCCTTTTCAGTACACTTACTTATGGCAAACACCGATTCGACCTTCTCGGTCCACCGTTTCAATCCGATCGGTCCTTCGGTTCTATCAAATTCCAAAGGTTTGCAGGCAGTGAATTCTTTGTAGGTGCATCCTACATGATTTTCTGTACTGCCAGATCCAAGGTTATTGTTGGTATGTAGCGCGGCCTGTACTGCGGCTATGTTTGAAGCTAGAAAAGTACGAAATTCCTCTTCATTCATATTTACGGTGTGTCGAGTAGTCGGTGCCATTTCCTTCAAAATAGTCAAATGGAAGAAGTTAATCATACAGAATATTAAGAGTAGTTAATAGTATTTTGTAGCATAATATGAACTCATTTATAAAAGCTTTTTCTTCATATTAGCGTTTTATAAGTTTAAATTCGGGTAGTACCTACCCGTTAAGTTCATACTTAGTAGCTAATATACAATTCAACTACTACAATTCTATATGAAAAACTGATTGTAATAATATTTCGCGTTCAAACTTTTATACAATATTTTACAAACTTACAATACCGCTTATTTTACATAAAGCATGAAATATAGCACACAATAACTTTGATACAAGATAGTTGTGAAGATAATACTAGCTAGTACACAAGTCGTTCAGCAAAGGCAATAAAGACACGTAATTCATACGTCCAGAAACAAGTCATGCATTATGGTTTTACTAGGACTACTTCCCATCCTTGGTCTTGTGGAACATAACCATTATGGCCGTTGATAAGACAAAGTGTTGTAACGTCGTCAAAGGGACGAGGGTTACGTAATGACCAACAGTCTCGTAATAACCTAAAAACCTCATTTCTTACCCCAATTACCGACTCCATCACTTGTGGGAACGTTTTGTTTAATAGTTGTAGCCCGATGTTCTTGTTCTCACTTTGGTGAGAAGCGAACATTACTAACCCGTAAGCATAACATGCTTCTTTATGTTGCATGTTAGCCGCTTTTTCTAAATCACGAAGTCCTATATTCGGATATACTGAGTCAAAATAATTTCTTAACCCGTTGCTTAAAATAGCATTTGGGTTCCCCGCAATATATGCGTCAAAGTAAACACATCGTAACTTATGGATTTCCCAATGTGATATCCCCCATCTTTCGAACGAAAGCCTTTTATAAACCAAGGCATTCTTGGAACGTTCTTCGAATGTCTTACAAACTGATCTCGCCTTAAATAGTTGTGCCGAAGAATTCTGACTGACTCTAGACAAGATTTCATCAATCATGTCTCCGGGTAGGTCTCTTAAAATATTGGGTTGTCTATCCATTTTGTGTTTTTATACTGTAAAATAGACAAGAGTTAGATTCATAAAAAAAATACTTATTAATACAAGCAATTTTTACATATATCATAAAGCATAAGCACACTATATTACATATATTACACCATACGAATACAACTATCTTATTCCGACTCGCTTGTCTCTTCTTCTTCGGTTTTGGTTCGTTTTGCCAAGTTTCTAGGGATATATGATGTTCCCCTAATACGAGCCGTCGTAATCCACATTGGTTTAGAAAAACCTGGTGGTTTAGAGGTTCCCGGGTCATTGTTACAACTTAAGGACTTCGGGGGTTGACGATACATATAAAGTTCATCGGGGTTGGAATTAGATTTCTCTATTTTTATGCCCTTTCCCTTATTATTTTCTTTTGCCTTTTTAAATTCAGTTGGGGTAATTTCTATAACATCATCAAAATTCTCGTCGGAATCCGATTCATCGGAGAATTGGTAATCCTCCCAATATTTTGCTTCCTTGGCGGAAACACCATTGACCATAATTAACCTTGGTCGGTTGGTTGAGGATTTTCTTTTACTTAACCGTTTTATTATTTCCCCCACCGGTTCTATTTCTTCATCCGGTTCCGATTCTTCTTCCGGTTCCGATTCTTCTTCCGGTTCCGACTCTTCTTCCGGTTCCTCTTCGGGAACTTGTGAATCAGTCCACGAATCATTCCAATATACATTTGACTCTTCATTATTATTAGGTGAGTCAATGGGACTTGTTCTAGAGGTAGACATCTATCACATAATATCAAACGCGTTAAGAGATTAATATATCACATAATATTCACATGTTAAAAATATATAGTTTCCAACAAAATTTGTTAAGCAATCATTTTTCAAGTAAACACGGTCGAAGTCCAGACTCACTAATGCATCCTAACAAACTCGATAAGACACACTAATGCAAAATTCTGGTTCTCTAAGACCAACGCTCGGATACCAACTGAAATGTCCCGTTCTTATTGATTAAAAACGTTCCATATTAATTGATTTCGTTGCGAGGTTTTGACCTCTATATGAGACGTTTTTCAAAGACTGCATTCATTTTAAAACAAACCATAACCTTTATTTCATCAATAAAGGTTTAAAAAGCTTTACGTAGATTATCAAATAATGATAATCTAAAATATCCTGTTTACACACGACCATTACATAGTGGTTTACAATACAAATATGTTACAACAAAATAAGTTTCTTGAATGCAGTTTTTACACAATATCATACAAGCATGGACTCCAAATCTCGTCCTTATTTAAGTATGCGACAGCGGAAGCTCTTAATAATCACCTGAGAATAAACATGCTTAAAACGTCAACAAAAATGTTGGTGAGTTATAGGTTTAACCTATATATATCAAATCATAATAATAGACCACAAGATTTCATATTTCAATACACATCCCATACATAGAGATAAAAATCACTCATATGGTGAACACCTGGTAACCGACATTAACAAGATGCATATATAAGCATATCCCCATCATTCCGGGACACCCTTCGGATATGATATAAATTTCGAAGTACTAAAGCATCCGGTACTTTGGATGGGGCTTGTTGGGCCCGATAGATCTATCTTTAGAATTCGCATCAATTAGGGTGTCTGTTCCCTAATTCTTAGATTACCAGACTTAATAAAAAGGGGCATATTCGATTTCGATAATTCAACCATAGAATGTAGTTTCACGTACTTGTGTCTATTTTGTAAATCATTTATAAAACCTGCATGTATTCTCATCCCAAAAATATTAGATTTTAAAAGTGGGACTATAACTCACTTTCACAGATTTTTACTTCGTCGGGAAGTAAGACTTGGCCACTGGTTGATTCACGAACCTATAACAATATATACATATATATCAAAGTATGTTCAAAATATATTTACAACACTTTTAATATATTTTGATGTTTTAAGTTTATTAAGTCAGCTGTCCTCGTTAGTAACCTACAACTAATTGTCCACAGTTAGATATACAGAAATAAATCGATAAATATTATCTTGAATCAATCCACGACCCAGTGTATACGTATCTCAGTATTGATCACAACTCAAACTATACATATTTTGGAATCAACCTCAACCCTGTATAGCTAACTCCAACATTCACATATAGAGTGTCTATGGTTGTTCCGAAATATATATAGATGTGTCGACATGATAGGTCGAAACATTGTATACGTGTCTATGGTATCTCAAGATTACATAATATACAATACAAGTTGATTAAGTTATGGTTGGAATAGATTTGTTACCAATTTTCACGTAGCTAAAATGAGAAAAATTATCCAATCTTGTTTTACCCATAACTTCTTCATTTTAAATCCGTTTTGAGTGAATCAAATTGCTATGGTTTCATATTGAACTCTATTTTATGAATCTAAACAGAAAAAGTATAGGTTTATAGTCGGAAAAATAAGTTACAAGTCGTTTTTCTAAAGGTAGTCATTTCAGTCGAAAGAACGACGTCTAGATGACCATTTTAGAAAAACATACTTCCACTTTGAGTTTAACCATAATTTTTGGATATAGTTTCATGTTCATAATAAAAATCATTTTCTCAGAATAACAACTTTTAAATCAAAGTTTATCATAGTTTTTAATTAACTAACCCAAAACAGCCCGCGGTGTTACTACGACGGCGTAAATCCGGTTTTACGGTGTTTTTCGTGTTTCCAGGTTTTAAATCATTAAGTTAGCATATCATATAGATATAGAACATGTGTGTAGTTAATTTTAAAAGTCAAGTTAGAAGGATTAACTTTTGTTTGCGAACAAGTTTAGAATTAACTAAACTATGTTCTAGTGATTACGAGTTTAAACCTTCGAATAAGATAGTTTTATATATATGAATCGAATGATGTTATGAACATCATTACTACCTCAAGTTTAGTAGGTAAACCTACTGGAAGTGACAAGAAATGATCTAGCTTCAAAGGATCTTGGATGGCTTGAAAGTTCTTGAAGTAGGATCATGACACAAAAACAAGTTCAAGTAAGATCATCACTTGAAATAAGATTGTTATAGTTATAGAAATTGAACCAAAGTTTGAATATGATTATTACCTTGTATTAGAATGATAACCTACTGTAAGAAACAAAGATTTCTTGAGGTTGGATGATCACCTTACAAGATTGGAAGCGAGCTAGCAAACTTGAAAGTATTCTTGATTTTATGTAACTAGAACTTGTAGAATATATGAAGAACACTTAGAACTTGAAGATAGAACTTGAGAGAGATCAATTAGATGAAGAAAATTGTAGAATGAAAGTGTTTGTAGGTGTTTTTGGTCGTTGGTGTATGGATTAGATATAAAGGATATGTAATTTTGTTTTCATGTAAATAAGTCATGAATGATTACTCATATTTTTGTAATTTTATGAGATATTTCATGCTAGTTGCCAAATGATGGTTCCCACATGTGTTAGGTGACTCACATGGGCTGCTAAGAGCTGATCATTGGAGTGTATATACCAATAGTACATACATCTAAAAGCTGTGTATTGTACGAGTACGAATACGGGTGCATACGAGTAGAATTGTTGATGAAACTGAACGAGGATGTAATTGTAAGAATTTTTGTTAAGTAGAAGTATTTTGATAAGTGTATTGAAGTCTTTAAAAAGTGTATAAATACATATTAAAACACTACATGTATATACATTTTAACTGAGTCGTTAAGTCATCGTTAGTCGTTACATGTAAGTGTTGTTTTGAAACCTTTAGGTTAACGATCTTGTTAAATGTTGTTAACCCAATGTTTATAATATCAAATGAGATTTTAAATTATTATATTATCATGATATTATCATGTATGAATATCTCTTAATATGATATATATACATTAAATGTCTTTACAACGATAATCGTTACATATATGTCTCGTTTAAAAATCATTAAGTTAGTAGTCTTGTTTTTACATATGTAGTTCATTGTTAATATACTTAATGATATGTTTACTTATCATATTATCATGTTAACTATATATATATATCCATATATATGTCATCATATAGTTTTTACAAGTTTTAACGTTCGTGAATCACCGGTCAACTTGGGTGGTCAATTGTCTATATGAAACATATTTCAATTAATCAAGTCTTAACAAGTTTGATTTCTTAACATGTTGGAAACATTTAATCATGTAAATATCAATCTCAATTAATATATATAAACATGGAAAAGTTCGGGTCACTACAACTATAACTCACTTTCACAGATTTTTACTTCGTCGGAAAGTAAGACTTGGCCACTGGTTGATTCACGAACCTATAACAATATATACATATATATCAAAGTATGTTTAAAATATATTTACAACACTTTTAATATATTTTGATGTTTTAAGTTTATTAAGTCAGCTGTCCTCGTTAGTAACCTACAACTAGTTGTCCACAGTTAGATGTACAGAAATAAATCGATAAATATTATCTTGAATCAATCCACGACCCAGTGTATACGTATCTCAGTATTGATCAAAACTCAAACTATATATATTTTGGAATCAACCTCAACCCTGTATAGCTAACTCCAACATTCACATATAGAGTGTCTATGGTTGTTCCGAAATATATATAGATGTGTCGACATGATAGGTCGAAACATTGTATACGTGTCTATGGTATCTCAAGATTACATAATATACAATACAAGTTGATTAAGTTATGGTTGGAATAGATTTGTTACCAATTTTCACGTAGCTAAAATGAGAAAAATTATCCAATCTTGTTTTACCCATAACTTCTTCATTTTAAATCCGTTTTGAGTGAATCAAATTGCTATGGTTTCATATTGAACTCTATTTTATGAATCTAAACAGAAAAAGTATAGGTTTATAGTCAGAAAAATAAGTTACAAGTCGTTTTTCTAAAGGTAGTCATTTCAGTCGAAAGAACGACGTCTAGATGACCATTTTAGAAAACATACTTCCACTTTGAGTTTAACCATAATTTTTGGATATAGTTTCATGTTCATAATAAAAATCATTTTCTCAGAATAACAACTTTTAAATCAAAGTTTATCATAGTTTTTAATTAACTAACCCAAAACAGCCCGCGGTGTTACTACGACGGCGTAAATCCGGTTTTACGGTGTTTTTCGTGTTTCCAGGTTTTAAATCATTAAGTTAGCATATCATATAGATATAGAACATGTGTGTAGTTAATTTTAAAAGTCAAGTTAGAAGGATTAACTTTTGTTTGCGAACAAGTTTAGAATTAACTAAACTATGTTCTAGTGATTACGAGTTTAAACCTTCGAATAAGATAGTTTTATATATATGAATCGAATGATGTTATGAACATCATTACTACCTCAAGTTTAGTAGGTAAACCTACTGGAAGTGACAAGAAATGATATAGCTTCAAAGGATCTTGGATGGCTTGAAAGTTCTTGAATAAGAAAGATAACCTACTGTATATAACAAAGGTTTCTTGATCTTAGATGATTACTTGGAATGGATTAGAAAGCTTGGAAGTAAATTAGTAAACTTGAAGGGATTTTTGAAGTGTTCTTGAAGTGTTCTTCCTATGATGATTATAGCTTGATTCTTGAAGTGATTTTTGATGAAGATGATGATTAACTACTGGAAAAATACGTTCATAATAGTGTGTGTGTGTGTTGAGAGAGAATTAGAAAGAGAATTGGAAGTGAAATGGAGTGAATGATGAGTGGTAATTGGTGAGTGGTGAGTGGGGTTAAAAGGAGTTCTAGTTAGTTGACTAGCTCATGGTAGAAGTTAAAATTGATTAGTCATACATGATATAATCAAGAGTGGAATCCCATGCTAGTTCCTATTGGTATATACTCATAGTAAGTACGTTTTGAAGCTGTGTATAATACGGGTAAGAATACGACTAGAATTCTTGATGAAAGAAAAGAATGGAAAAGTAACTGTAACCATTTTCGTTAAGTATGAGTGTTTTGATATATGTCTTGAAGTCTTCCAAAAGTATTTTAATACATCTAAATACACTACATGTATATACATTTTAACTGAGTCGTTAAGTCATCGTTAGTCGTTACATGTAAGTGTTGTTTTGAAACCTTTAAGTTAACGATCTCAATTAATGTTGTTAACCCATTGTTTATTATATCTAATGAGATGTTAAATTATTATATTATCATGATATTATGATATATTAATATATCTTAATATGATATATATACATTTAAATGTCGTTACAACGATAATCGTTACATATATGTCTCGTTTCGAAATTCTTAAGTTAGTAGTCTTGTTTATATGTATATAACTCATTGTTAATATACTTATGGAGATACTTACTTATCATAATCTCATGTTAACCATATGTATACCCATATATATATCGTCATGTCGTTTTTACAAGTTTTAACGTTCGTGAATCGCCGGTCAACTTGGGTGGTCAATTGTCTATATGAAACATATTTCAATTAATCAAGTCTTAACAAGTTTGATTGCTTAACATGTTGGAAACATTTAATCATGTAAATATCAATCTCAATTAATATATATAAACATGGAAAAGTTCGGGTCACTACAAATTCGATGCACTATTGTCACTTATTTCCAATTTTAACTTTGATGGTACACACAAGGATTCATGGAAATGGTCTTTTGCAAATGATGGGCAACTAACAGTTAAAAAACTCACTGGTCTTATTAGGAAAAAGCATTTGAAAACAATAATCTTAATTGTGAGACAATGAGAAATAATTTTGTTCCAAAGAAACTAGAAGTGTTCGTGTGGCGTGCGGTTCAAAGTCGTATTCCGGTTAGGGTGGAGCTTGATAATCGAGGGATAGATCTTCACCCCGTAAGATGTCCGATGTGCGATGATGATTTGAAGACCGCATCCCACTCTTTAGTCTTTTGCAAAGAAGCTATGGAGGTTTGGGATAAGGTCTTTGCGTGGTGGGGATTTGGTAATACGTCGAATTTAAGATTAAACGAAATCTGTCGTGGTAACTGTCCGAGTTCTACTTCAAATTTTGGTAAAAAGGTATGACAAGCCGTCGAATGGGTCTGCTCATAGTTAATTTGGAAGAATAAGAACAACATGATTTTTCGAGGGAAAAATGGGTCTCTTCGGTCGGATTGAATGAAATTCAAATCAAATCTTTTGAATGGATTTCAAAAAGATCAAAAGGGCGTCGTCTTGATTGGCTTACTTGGCTAAATGATCCTAGTATGTATCTTAGACTAGTTTAATCCATAATGTCGTGCGGGTTTGCTATCTTCGTAACCTATTTATATCGAGTATGTAATTACATTTTTGTGTTTGGTGTGTCCTTTTGGTTGTTAAGGCTCACAATTGTTTCTATTTTATTATCAATAATACTTGCTTGCTTTTCAAAAAAAAAAAAAAAAAAACTATCCCAATTCAAAATAACCACCATGACTTGAACTCAATCAACTTGATATTATGAGAATTTACTTTTTCATCAAGTAATGTTTATTTATTTGTTTCATCAATAAATAAATATTACCTCTGTCTCATTTTAATAGGGCAGTATTTCATTTTGGGCTGTCCCATTCTGATAGTCCACTTTCATAAATAGAAAGGAAAGAAGATGTTTTATTAGTGGATCTGGAGAGAGAAGATATTTGATTGGTGGAGAAATAAAGTTAGTGGAATTTTCTAAAATTGCTTGTTTTTTTGTCTGTGGACTATTGGAATGAGAATGAGAATGAGGGAGGAATGTCTTAAAAAGAATATGCCGTTAAAAACCGACTCCACCAGCACCGCTATACAACCACCGTCTATTTGCCGCTATCTCATTTCCCAGTTTCCGGCAAATCTCACTTTTATTTCCTTCTCCGATCGTAATGCTCCGTCGTATCTTCACCATCAGCCGCCGCCGCCGTCATCTACTTACTACATCCTTACGCCGCTTCTCTTCCACTAATCATCATCCTGATCACAATCCAACCAATTATCCCCAAAACACCCTTCCACCCCCACCACCACAACAACTCAAAAACTTCAACCAGTTATCCCCAAATTACCCTAACAATTATCACTCTAATCTCCCTCGCACTTCACGTTTCACTCTAACCGCTTTTGCACTTTCCGGTACGGCACTGCTTGCGTCATCATACGTCATATATAATTACGATAATGAAATTACAGTTGACCGGTCAAAGGAGACGGTTAAGAGAATGATGAATACAATGAAACAAACAGGAATTGCGGCAACGGTGTTGTGGAAGTCGTTAAGGTCGGTATTGAGTTCGGCGAATCATGAAGTTAGGTTAGGGTTTGAAGTTAGGGTTGCTGCGTTATTGGCTGATATTGTTGCAGCAAATGAGAATCGAAGGGCGGCGATTGTTGGTGCTGGTGGTGGTGTGGTGGTGGACTGGTTGTTGGAGTCTGTGGCTTTAAGTGGTGGTGGTAGTTATGGAACTCAAGCCGAATCGGCTAGGGCTTTGGCGTATTTGATTGCGGATCCGAATGTATGTGAGGTTGTTTTAGGGAGACCGAATGCAATTCCGAATCTTCTTAGGTTTATTTTCTTTGCTCAACCTCATCAATCCAAAAAGGTATAAACATACTTTTTTACATACAAAAAGACTACATTTAGGTGGTGTTTGTTTTTTTGTTTTTGAAGATGTTTTTGTCTAAAGATCTACGGATCATGTCTGTAAAGAAGATGTGGCCCGAAGGTTATTGAAGATTGTTTGTTTTTATGTCTGCAAAATAACTCAACTTAATGTCTGCAACAGTTAGAAGCACATTTTTAAGTCTGCAAGGTTGCAGATAGAATAAGACATTATTTTATCTTGTGTCTTCAGAAAAACATACAGTCTGCAGTAAAAACGTCTGCGGACGCGGCCACGCGCAGACATGAGACATAATAAGATCTGCAGACTGAAAAACAAACGACACCTTATTAACAGTTGATGTTTTAATTAAGCTCTTTATTTTTTTATGTCATAGTCTACCCAAAAATTTAAATTTTTATCATATTGATATAGCATTTTCATGAAAGCAGCAACCAAGGCACAGTTCATTCAATTATTCAGATCCTTCAAACGGTAGAAGTATGCTTGTTGCAGCAATAATGGATATCGTCACTTCCAATTGTGACAATGTGGACAAAATACGGCTCAAGCCCATGCTATCTGGTACAGCTGCAATGCGGGATATCGCAGCTGCTCTTGAGGTTGTTGAAGAAGGTGGTATGCACATGGATGAACCGCCCGATAGTCAAGAAGATGATGATGATGGTGGGACGGGATTAAAGGGCATTGGAATCAAAGTTCTTGGTGGTACTGGTACAACTGTTGTGGGTCTTTCTAATAGGTCAATGGAGTTAGAAGAATCTGTTAAGTTCACTCCAAAAGTTCTTCAATTTAACAAAGTAAATGGTAACTCGCCAGCTGTCATTCCTGGACTATGGGATGATTTGCATTCTCAACATGTTGCTGTACCTTTTGCTGCATGGGCTTTAGCTAATTGGGCAATGGCATCAGACGTAAATAGATCACATATACAAGAACTTGATCGAGACGGGCATGCGGTTATGTCGGCTTTAGTTGCTCCTGAACGATCTGTGAAATGGCACGGGAGTTTAATCGCTCGGTTATTATTAGAAGATCGAAATCTTCCAATGAATGATTTCGTTTCCGATTGGAGTTCTACTCTTTTAACAACAATATCTCAAGCGAGTAAAACCAATGATATATCCTTGACTCGGGTCGCTCTATCTGCGTTTCTGGTATCTATTGAACGGTCCCCACGGGCTCAAAGGGTAGTTATGGAAAAAGGTCTTCATTTAATGAGGGAAACTGCTAAACGAACAATGGATCATACGTCTGTACAAGAATCATTGGCAAAAGGTTTGGAAACACTTTGTTCAGGGGATATACGTTTGTCTCTTGAGGAAGGACAAAAGTGGTCTTGTGTTTTACTTCCGTGGGTATTTAAGGAGACTTCATCTGATGCTATAAGATCATCTGCCATAACCATACTTTCTCGTATTTGTGAAGATTATGGACCCTCATCCATACCCATATCTCAAGGGTGGTTAGCTATTATGCTCTCTGACATTCTGAAATCAAGAAAGTTAGCCCTTAAAACGACTGCTCAGCCTAGGGACAAAGTGAAGGTTTGTAGCTCTATTTTATCTCCTGTGTTGGCCCGAAATACTTTATGTTCAATTTTTTAATAAATGGAGTTTTTGAAAAACAATGAATACTTGTAGTTATCTCAAATTTAAACTTATGTTTCGAATAAAATATATTAGGAGGTGGATTGCAATTAAAATTGTGGGAGACTTTCTACCTATAATAATCTTGTCTTTCGGTTAAAACAGTTAACACATTATCTTTTTAGCTAAGCTTCTTTTTTAGCTAAATCTAAAAAAAATGGGCTAGATTGCCGCCTTTAGTAGTTCATTGGTAGCTATAGATATGGTATTGTTTCAACTTCTGCAAGGGTAATTGATAAGAATATCTATTTCATGCAGACTCAAATCGATCAGTCGAATGTAGTATTTGGCACACAAAGTGTCAACCAGTTGGCTATTGCTGTGTCTAATTTGGCTGTAAATCAACTGGGAACAGATTCTATCAATGGCGATTTATCTGCCTTAGCTGATTTTCTCTCCCTCGAACCCTTCATCGGAACATACAAAAATATGAAAAAAGACAATTTACCAAAAGTAAACGCTGCAGATTCTGCAATAGCAACTCTAAAGGGGATCAAAGCCATGACCGAAATCTGCAGTGATGATCCTTCTTTTCAAAACCAAATAGTCGATTATGGTGTACTCCCATTGCTACGCCGGTTTTTATTACGAGACGATTATGAGAAATTAGCCGCCATTCAAGCATATGATGCATCAAAAGACATGGAACCCAGGGACCCACCTGTAACTGCAGTTGAGTTATCTAACCCATCTAGTGTTCGGATTCCACCTGCAGCTCATGTACGTAGACACGCGGCTCGATTGTTAACTGTGCTATCTGTTCATCCAAGAGTTAAGAAGTTGATACGAGATGATCAAGCGTGGTGTAATTGGCTTGAGGAATGTGCAAATGGAAAGATCCCAGGAAACAATGATCTCAAAACACGAAGCTATGCTAGAGCAACATTGTTAAATGTCTTTTGTGATGATCATGATTCAAGAGATGATGTAAACAATGACCATTCAGATGGTACTAATAATAATCGTAATTGTGCTCGTTATACTGACATGATATATCTGATAAACCCTGACATGCCTCATTGGGATTCATTTGGAAAGAAAAATCGAATTAATCCCAATGAAGAGAATGTCGCTGATTCTAACGATGAATCAGAGATCCGTTCGGGAGAACCTTCAGTTGATGTTATTTTTGTTCATGGTCTGCGTGGTGGCCCGTTTAAGAGTTGGCGGTTATCTGAATGTAAGTCGTCATCTAAATCTGGGCTTGTCGAAAAGATCGATGAAGAGGCGGGAAAACAAGGAACGTTTTGGCCTGGGGAGTGGCTTTCGGCTGATTTCCCTCGAGCTCGTTTGTTTAGTCTTAAGTACAAGGTCTGTGATCATGGGTTATAATGGATCTTACTTCTTTTAGCCAACATGATTGTAAACTGACTGTTGAGTGTTGACTAATATCTTTTGCAGACAAATCTTACCCAGTGGTCTGGATCAAGCCTGCCTCTCCAGGTTTGTGTTCTTACTGTTGCTTCTTGAATAAATATTACTTTTTCCTTGGGTTGTTTGTATAGGTGAACTTGGGTTTATATAGTTATAAACGATTAAATGTACAATTTGGGCTGTATGATATTTTAAATGGGTCATATGGGTTAAACCAGAAAGCTTAACTTAAAGTGGAGCAGGCTGGTTCAATAGGTTGGAGGTTACTGAAAGTGTATCATCAGGCCATAAGACACCCTATCCATTTGTTTAAAGATATAAGGAGTAGATTATTAGCCTAACATTGTGACTTTTGGATTTATAATTGGTGTGTTAAATTTTATTCAAGTAAATAAAAATCTAGAAGTGTTTGTGTCTGCCCAACCTGATTGACATGTACTAAAACTAACCTGTTTTAACCCACACTTTCTTTTACCTTTTACCTAACATGCCCACTTTGCCACTTTATGTTGTTGGTGCATTTTAATGGGTTGCTTATATATCCGGCATTTGGATTGTGCAGGAAGTTAGCTCCATGCTGTTGGAAAAGCTTACTGCAGCAGGCATTGGAGATCGGCCAGTTGTATTTGTTACTCATAGGTTTGTATAAGTGGTATCTTTTTTTCTTTTTACACATGTTGTTTGGAGATACTAGTACACTATTTCTTAAATTCTGTCTTCATAAAATTTGATTTGTCCATGAAATTAAGGGTTTCATGTTTTGCAGCATGGGTGGATTGGTTGTGAAGCAGATGCTTCATCAGGCAAGTGCGCAAAACAAAAGCAATCTTGTCAGAAACACCGTTGGCGTGGTATGTTTTAGACAAGGAAGATTGTAGTTTTTTTTATATAAGATATCAGTAATAATAATCCATTTATATTACTACTTATTACTCCTTGGTTTTAGGTATTCTACAGCTGTCCACACTTTGGTAGCAAACTTGCAGATATGCCCTGGCGAATGGGTTATGTGTTTCGCCCTGCACCATCGGTTAGCATCTTTATTTTTGTTATCCACTAGAGGTGGCAACATGAACCCATTTGTATAAGAACTGGTTGATACTTGGTGTATTTATTTATAACGAGTTTAAACTGGTAATATAGAAGACTGTTTATCATGGAAGCAAATGGGTCAAACACTTATTGATATATATTTGATTTAATCATCTATAAATTCTATAGTACATTCAGTCCTTTTTTAGCCCGGTTCATTTTGACCCACATATTCTTGAAACTGATTATAACAACCTACTTGTATTAAATATTCTCATTCTTTGTCAGATAGGAGAGTTGAGAAGTGGTTCTACGAGATTAGTGGAGCTTAATGACTTTCTTCATGATCTGCATAAAAAAGGATCTCTCGATGTTCTCAGTTTTTGTGAGGTAGTATCACGATTTCATCTTCGTTTTACCTTTTTTAGTATGTGGATGCATGCGTCTATTGTTGCTTAATTAGGAGTCTAATTGTCTAATGACATGTTGTGCAGACTAAAGTAACGCCAATAGTTGAAGGCTATGGAGGATGGGCTTTTCGAATGGAAATAGTTCCAATTGAATCTGCATATCCTGGATATGGTGAACTTGTTGTAAGTTTTCAATTCTTTAATACTTAAATATTACAAATGCGCAAGTTTTTGTTCGTAGTGACTAAAGATGGCAAGATGGGTGGGTTGGGTAAGTTTTTGAAATTGTTTCAAGTAAAAACTGGTCGATTTTATTATGGTCAGAATGGTCTGTACTGATTAGGTTGACCTATAAACATTATATGCTCATTACTTTTTGTAAGTAGTTTAATACGGTTACATAAACAGTATATTATTATACCTATCCGTACCTTTCAATGAAATTATATATGCAGTTTTATTTGTATAAACTAGACACCCGTATAAAAAAAGATTCTTACTTTGCACTGACATTTGGCAGGTGTTGGAGTCAACTGATCATGTAAATTCATGCAAACCTATTAGCCGAACCGATCCTTCTTATAGTGAAACTTTACAATTTTTGCACAAACTTAGAGCTGCACACCGATAATGCTAGGGCACCTTACTGACAAAACCATGGGAACAAGTGTTCAGAGTCAATCCAAGCCTTAAAATGCAAAAATACCAATTTACCCCCATTTTGCACTGTTAGTATTCATTTTTTTACAGATGCCGGGGACATCAAGCAATCAATACGAGGCTGTTGTATATAGGAGATGACAATAACAATATACAAGTAGCGAAATCAGTCATTCAATTGGAATTTTACCATCTGTAACTTCATTGTAAATCGATGATATTGATCTTTGTATACCGAATTCTTTTATTTTGTTACTCGTATTATGGGGAAGTATAAGTATATTGTAAACGGTATTTCCAATAATAGTCAAGTAAGAGAGAGCGAGTTATTAGGTAATTTTTTCTCTAGCAAATGCTAGAAGACTGGTTGAAAATGCTTGCAATTCTAATGCTGCAACTCCAACAAGATCAACAAATACGTTCCGTGTAAAATAAATTTTTTTGTGTGGCGTGCACGTCTAACTAGTTTACCTTCGATTAAAAGAATTCTTTAAAGTGTTAACATATGCTAGGCACATGAGAGCAATATGGTACAAGTAACTTCAAATGATCTAAACTTGATTCATTTGTAAATTTAAACATAATTTGAAAATATCAAACCTTCTCCGTGAACTAATGACAGTCTCTGTTCATCGCTCTAATAATACATCTACGTCTAAACAGGTACTGTTATCTTCTCACAATTGATATTTACTACTATAGTTATATCGTGTTCGATGTTGTGTATGTTTGTTGTATATGTATAGTGTATTACTAGGTAAAAGACCCGTGACTCACGGGGTTGATCAAATAAATATATACAATAATTTTTAAAAAAAAATGTGGTTAGAACATTTAGTTTATGCAATAATAATTTACATAAATTAGTAAATCGGGCTAATTCGTTATCTGCTTTATGAACAATAAAGATATAAATTTTAAGCGAATTTAAATTGGTTTAAGTTCTTCATCAAATCAAAACATGCATTGCTATAAATCAGTAAATGGGTCTAGTTCCTTAGCTATTTGTGACAATAAATTATACATTGTAATAGAAGTCGAATGAATTTGATTTCATCATTACAAAACTTGAAGCACTGTAGGCAACGTGAAAACATATTTATTTAAAAGGAAGGTAATTGCAAAAAATAAAACAAGCCAATATCAATAATTTTAGATCTATGTTGAGACGGTGAAGGAAACATTTGTGACAGATTTGAGTTTATTTTCTATCAATTAGGCTATTAATTCAGGTTTTCATGTACAAAATATTGTATTTAATATTTAAAATCATAATTTTCTTTTTTCCTACTTATGACATCAGCAGGAATTTTGTAAAAATGCCAAGTGTCCATCAAGAGTTTAAGAGTGGGTTAGATTTTTAAAGGATGACATCATCAAGTTTGCAATTTAATATATAGTGTAGATTATAATTATAATTATTTATTATAATTATAGTATAACTATATATTTTTACGTATATGTATATATATGTATTTGTGTAGTTTGGGTACAGTCCATATGGTATCGCCTTTTGTGTCCACAATATATTTTCAGAAGACCAAAAATTAATTCCAGAAATTATGGTCTACTACAAACTGTAAGGTTTTTATGATCCAATAATATGAGTAATTTCAGAAAATCACTCAATCCACAAAAAGTAAACGAAGACAATATTGAGAAAATTAAGAACACGATAATTTAACGTGGTTAAATGTAATCAAAGGTTAATTACTTTAAATCACGGACCAAACTATAGAGATTTTATTCATAAAATTCGGGTATACGTGTATGGGTTACGATATGGTTATTTTATAGAGGAAAACAAACTAGGAAATGGCTTAACGAACAAGTTTCTTAAATCTAGAAACTTCTGCCCGCCCAGCACCCGACTCGCGAGACTTCTTGTAACCAACCTTTTCGCGTTCACTAGTCGTACGTCGAGAAGAAATCCCAGTCGCGAGCTAGTCTTTCCCATTCGCGAATCCTGATCAAAACCTAGTCACGATTGCGAGTTTCACAGCAGTAGCAAATCGTTTCTTGTTTTGATATTCTTCACCATCCAACAATCTCCCACTCGAATGATAATCTATACAAAATCCAATCTACGTCAACCCAACACTTCAACAAACTAACCAAGAACGTTAAAAAACCATTTACCGCCAAGACGCTATTTGGAACACGCACACTCAACACATTCGTCGGATGAGCAGACGTTCGATACAAGGTCTTCAACACTACTTGTTAGAATCGAACCATCATCGCTCCATCTCTCTAGTTGGTCGTCTTCTCTCATCAATTCATTAGAAGACCTGTTGAGGCAATGCAAATTCGAGTTTGACGTTAAATCATTAGTCGTCTTCTCTCATCAATTCATTAATTGCCTATTAATCAACGTTAAATTCGAGTTCTACAACACTGATAATGTTTAAGGGACTTGAGTTAGATACATATGATATGGAGTACCAAATCCGGACAATTGTGAGTTTGCCGAATTTGGTGTTGGCGAGTTTGACGGTGATGATAGATTTGTGGAAGGCTTCAATTGAATGTCAATGTTGTAGTCATTGGTTGGGTTGTTCGACATTGTTAATGTTGATTGTTGAATTATACTCCATCCATCTGAGATTAAATGTCCACTGAAGATACAATTATGTAAACATTATTAGATTATTATATATTTTACATATCTAATGTTATTTGAGTTTTTGTTTCTTTATATTATTGATTATTGATATATAGAAACTCAAAACGCATACATGTATCTTAATATGTATTTTTGTAAAAATTCTTGTGGATATTGATAATATCCATTAACCCGCTTAATTCACGGATATAGATGTGAATGGATGAAAATGAAATTAAATGAATATGAATATGAATTTTAAAAAATAAATGATATGAATATAGATATGTCATCATTCGATTCATATCCCGATCCATTGTTATTTTTAACAAAAAAAAAAAAAAAAAAAAAACATTAGCTTTCAGTTATGGATCCCACATTTGAAGATATTATATCCATATGCTCTGGGCTTTGGTCGGGCTCCTAGCTTGGGATACATATACATCACTTATTCATTGAATTGGATTTTCGGATTTGGAGGAAGAATCTATTTTGTATGCATTCTTCTAAGGTTTATCACTAAAATGCCCAAAAATTTTTCACCACTTGCACTAGAGCCCAAAACAAAAAAATTTGCCAAAATGCCCTCGCAAGGCGCAAGGGTCCTTGCGACCTTGCGTCCTTGCGTCATTCTCTTAAAGAATTACGGTTAAATGACATCTTTAAACCTGGCACTCCACACTTTCGCCTGACTTCGCAAACACGCAAAAAAACCCATACACAGGCGATCCGCAAAAACGCAAGCACAAACGCAAACCCTCTTCATCACTTCGATTGCTACTATCAGATTCACCTCCATCATCACCTCCACTACCACCAAACCCCTCTTGCCACCACCGTCACCTTTTATACAAGCCTACAAGGGTTATCACGAAGTGTTAGGGTTTTCTAGCAAAATAATTAGGGTTTTCACGAAGTAATCAACCAAATAATCAAGGAATCAACCTTGCAACGATGGCGAGCAACTAGGTTAGTGATTACTTCGTTGTTTATGTGCGTTTTATATGTTTATTTTGAGTTCGATGCGAATTGTATAAGTGTGCACACCAACTGCTCGATGAAATGTCTGTTTGAGGTGTGTTTGTGTTTATTGAAGTACAACCGTTGATTAATGATATGCAATTGTGGGTTATATGTTCGAGTGAAACAAACATTAGTAGCTCGTAAAATTATCGAAATTGATCAGACGCAAGGTCAAGTTTGCGTCCTTGCGTATGGTACACTAGTAGACGCAAGGGTGTCTTTGCGTCCTTGCGTATTGCACATAAGCTTGTCTTTGCGACCATGCGTTGGTCAATTAAATGGACGCAAGATTTATCTTGCGTTCTTGCGTCCTTACACTTTCTGCTAATTTTATTGCTACTTATGCTAGGATTTGTGGAAGGAAAGTTAACGATGAAGAATAAGTTAAGCGTTATAGGGGATGTTAAGAAGGTGATGACTGAGAATCAAATTAAAAAGTTTAAAGAAACGTGTTTTGATCCATGGTTAGATCTTGAATACGTTGGTGATGATCCCGGGCTTGTACATTGCATGCTCCAGCGGAAGAGTGTGCGGCCGGATAGACTAGATAATGTTAAGTACCCCGATGAGCATGAGGATCTATGGTTTCGTTTTCAGAACAATTATTCAATTAGATTTGGTCGCCGTGAATTTTGTCTCGTGACGGGTTTTTTGTTTAGTAGCCGGACGGACATGGCACATTACATCCCGAAGAATTATGACGTCCAGACCGCACCTATTAGACGAGGTTTATTTAAGGGTTTTAAAGATTCTCAAAATGTTTTGATTAGTGATGTTGAAAAGATGCTTTTAGAATCTGATCACAGCCGTATTAGTGACGATGATGTGGTGCGACTAGCAATTATCTTGATTGTAGAGAGAGGTTTTATGGGTAAACAAGGGATCCATGTTGTGAATAAAAAGTTTTTATGGTTAGTCGAAGAGTTATCGCTTGTTAATCAGTACCCATGGTGGTCTCGTATTTGGGAGCCAACTTGCGAAGCGGTTAGTGAAGGGTTTGTTATTCGTGAAAGCCAATTAGAGAGTGGAAAGGTGTACACTTTGGCGGGATTTATGTGGGCATTCAAGGTAAATGGTTGAATATTTATTATTTAATGTTAATATTTAAGATGTAACATAAATTAATTTTTTTATTTGTAGATTTGGATTCTCGAGTCTTACCGTCGTACCATTAAACCGTTTGCTAAAAAGACTGACAAGAATGGAGTATCGAGGGCTCTTTTTTGGAAGCGTTCATCTGCCGAGTCATATGGAATCTCTGAATACCTTAAACTCCTAGATATTCAAGTTAGTTACATTTTAAAAATGTTAGGCTATCCTAAATTATTGGATAGTTTATCCGTTTACAGACAGGTTCTGGTATGGGCGCAAGGTATGCCTTGCGTCTTTGCATTTGGTTTTTCTTGTAGACGCAAGGTTGTGTTTGCGGCCTTGCGTCTGCTTTTGACCCTGGACGCAAGAGTTTCTGTGCGACCTTGCGTACGTTGCCGCAAGCTTTTATTTGCATCTTTGCGTATTCCGTTCTGCTAATATTCTTATTATTTGATAATTAATTAATTAATAATTATGTAGGATGAGTGTCCCGAGAAAAAGAGACCTTTACGTGGTCTGCAGCCAACTGATACAGAAAAGAGTTGTCAATAGTGGATTCAGAGTGACGTGTACTTTAGAGGAGGAAAGGTACCAGAAGATGAGATCGAGGATGAGGTTCAGGATGATCTAGTTGATACAGATGATTCAGTTGTTGATGGGTCTGTGAGCAGACACCCCACAAGCATTCAACAGAAGGTCTAGATACAGAGGGCCCTCCCGATGTACAGAATTTACATCGTATGTTAGAGTTGTTGACAAAGCGGATGGACAAACAAGAGAAAGAGTTAATTGATTGTAAAAAACTTGTTATGCAACACGAAAAACTTTTATCGCAACAATAATATCAGGTATATTTAATTGTATTTTTGGTATTTTTGGTATTAATTGAATTGAATATTTACGTTATTTATGTTATTTATTGTGTTTAGGATGACGATACGTGTTTCAATCGATCTTTGTCTGATAATGAAATCGAAAGGCCTTCTCCAATGCACATTCGACGTGGAATCAGAGAAAGAAGGCCAACTGGTGTATTAAGGTCCCCATTCACAACACCTGGGTACAGAAAACCCATTGAAAAGGTACATTTAAGCAAATTAAGAACTTGTATGTTACATTATTGCAAAAAATAATGTTGTGTTTCTGTGACTATTGTGGACGCAAGACATACCTTGCGTCATTGCGTATCGCAAAAGTGTTCTTGCGTCCTGGCGTCTTGGCACGCAAGGACATTTTTGCATCCTTGCGTCTGCATGTCGCAAGGTTTAGTTTGCGTCCTTGCGCAAGTATATTTACTAAGTAACTGTGTGTTTCTGGGTTTCGTTGTGGTAGATTCATTCTTACTTTCTCAACAACATAAATATCAATCGGAGCATTTACAATTGCATATTGTAAACACTTTTGAAAGTCTTCATAATCATCCGTAATATCAAAAACATGGTTATTATAAATGTATCTCATTGAAACAGGTGCATTGGGTGGCATTTGTATTTTTTTAAGAACATTTTTTAATAATATTCTCCGATTCATTGGTTTTATAGGTGCAACAGGTAGTTTTAGCCAAATTCTAAAACAATCTAGGGGTAAATACGTGGGAATGTTATTAATATACTCAAAAGAACCCCCACAACATATATGAACAACAAATTTATCTTCATTAACACAATTCATAAATACTTAAGTTATTGTAAAAATGCTTAAAAATGTACCTTAAGCTGCCAATAATCACTGAAATTCTTTTGGAATGAGTTGTTATGAAATGATGAATTACAAGTTCCAGGATCATTCTTTTTATAGGATCAAAATTTTATCCATAAAAATCTAGAAAATCTAATGAAATCTTATCCTGAAAATCCTATCCTGATAAGATAAGGACGCAAGGACGCAAAGACGCAAGGACGCAAGAGAGCTTGCGTGCTTGCGTCGGTCAGTACGCAATCTTCCTTGCGCCTTGCGAGGGCATTTTGTCAATTTTTATTTGGGGCTCTGGTGCAAGGGGTGAAAATTATTTGGGCATTTTGGTGATAAACCCTTCTTCTATTATTTTACTATGTGATATATTTCATGAAATCACATACACGGCAACATATGAAATTATTTGTACAAAATTTTTAGAACATTACTTGTGTTCATTCCGAAATTCATACCTACGAATTCTGGATCATTACTTGATGTGCTTAATGGATAGAAGAGAAAACAGAGCATGAAGCTCCGAAATAGAAAGGGGGTATAAATCGCAGCAAACAGAAAAGATCATTAACTGTAGATGTCAATAATTATAGAAAGACAGAAGCAGGGACTTCAAAAAATAACGAAGGATATAAAGTCCGACAACAACACATAAATTACAAACCGTGTATATCAATAAGTATTGCAACGTAAAGACACGGAAGAATTAAAAACACTATAACCCCAAGGTAATAGTAAAAGTAAATAAAATCCTCCGGTGGTAGATGAAAGAGAAGAATTATAGATATGAAAGTTAGGAGTATATTAAGGATTAGAACGAGATAGAGCATATTGACGAATGCTTCAAAGTATGAATTGAGGGAGGAAGAATAGAAGGTATGAGCTGTGGAAATAAGGAAACAAAGAGGTGGATTTATAGTAAATTTTTCGACAGAAAAATTGAAACAGATTATTGCATTTAACCAAAGAAGATCCTAATTTCCTTAATTACCGAAGAACCAAATCTTATTACGAAGATTTCCTCTAAAATCCCTTAATTTCCGAAAATCAACCATGACTACGTCACTGGTTAAAACGAATCGCATTTACTCATTTCACTCTTTTGTGATAACTTCACTCGTACGCTCCATATAAACAAATTATTTTATCCATGTTACCCGTTGATGATAAAACTCTAATTTTTCAGCTCGTATGCGTCATGAAAACATACTTATTGTCAGCCATGACCATCTCGATCAAATTTCGGGGACGGAATTTCTTTAACGGGTAGGTACCGTGACAACCCGGAAATTTCCGACCAAATTTAAACTTTACCTTTATATTATTCCGACACGATAAGAAAAGTTTGTTAAAATAAATTTCAAAAATCTTAAACTGTGTTCATACATTCATTTGACTTCGAACAAATTCCGACGATTCACGAACCATTATAAAAAAGAATATGATTATATATGTATATATCTATATGTATATATATTATAACTTGAAAACGTTAACAACGTATTAGATGTATAATACTTTACATGAACGTATTTGTTTCAAAATATTTATCGACGAAATTAGAAGATAATGTCAAATGATTGAGTTATCCGTTACAATATGATATTATTACAAGTCTTTGGGGTAAGGTCCACGTTGATTTGAGAAATCTGTTCTTTTTAACGGTATCCGGAATAATTGGTAAAGTAATCTACACATGAAAACAAAGTGTCAAATAACGAGAATTAGACAGAAGTTAGTGGAAGATTAAATTACATAATAATCAATTGATTTAGTTTCAAATGTACGAAAACGTTTTTCGATATAATAAAACTAGATTGTTAATGTCTTTGTTTAAATAACGAGAGTTGGAATATTAGTTGTTAGATATATGAATAACTTTCAACGTATATTAAAACGTGTTTATGAGATATATGATTTTAAATTAATAATAACACTCGCTTATTGATTCGATTGATATTTGAACATGTCAATTAGTACGTTAAGAAGTTAAAGTAAACGCTAGTATACAAATGAACTATATCTATTTAAGTTTTAGAATGTAAACGTTATATGGTACAATATTTTCTATAATGTAAACGATTTTAAATTATACTTTGAAATATAAATATATTTTGAAAGACTAAATAATATATTACTAAATAAATATTTTTAAATGGATAAATTACATTTCTAAATAAAAACATATTTAAATTTTACAAAGTGATAGAATATAATATTAACTTACTCATAAAACGTTTTGATTTAAAATAATATTATTAAATATACTTTGATAAATAACGAGATATTGATTTGTAGAAGCAAATGACCATAACACTCGATTGCCCAAGTTACACTTCAAGTGATATAGTTTATTTGAAATTTAAGTCAAATTATTGATAAAGGTTCACGTCGCGTATCGTTTAATACAAGTTTTCTCAACGTACGAAAATGAGTTCGAGAAACCGAAATCGGAACATAAGTCGAGAGACAACGTACGAGTCGTCGAAATGAAAATTACAATTTAACTATGCTCGTGAATATTATATTATATATATATAATTATATAAATTAAATATATTATATATAAAATATTATATAAACTCCGCAGCCCACGTTTTAAATGAATTTGAGTACGAGCCAGCTAGGCCATGCGATGGCATGGCAAGAAGCCTGTGAGCCCATGCCATCGCATGGGGTCAAGTTTCAGCAACCATCTATAAAGCTCGTTCGTTATGTTCGACACAAACACACACATACATAATCACTCCCTCTGTTATTTATATTTATATTATATATTATTTATATTATTAAGATTAATAATATTATTAATCTTATTAATATTAGTATTAGTAGTATTAGTTTTATTATTATTTATACATAAAATACTACGACGGAGTGCGGTTCGAGTAATTTAAAAATGGGTTTTTCGAGCGGGATAGAGCTGAGGAAATTATGGGTTATAGCTAAGGAGGTTATGGGTATGGTTCGGGGATATAGCTCGTGAGGTCAACCTAGTGTTTATCATCTTCGTTGCGTCTACGTACTTTCCTGCAATATTGAATCTCAATATTGATACGTGAGCACTCATAACTTAACTTTTATATATTAATAGTGTATCCCTGACTAGTGCTCGAGTATATTTGATTATGTATGCTTGTATATTTAATTTCTTCGTTATATAGTGTATGTTGAATCATGAATTTAATACATATAATACTGATATAAGGTATATGATATGCATGTCGTTGGAAAGCTGTCGAAAAATTATTAACTTTTCATTTAGAAGTCGTGTGATTTTGATGAACGGATTTAAAGATATAGTCAACTGAATTATCATTAATCTTAGTATTATTATTAAAAATGATTATTATTATTACTTTGTCGTTATTATCGTCATTATTATTATCTGATTATTATTATTATTACCGTTATCGTTATCAATATAAGTATTATCATTAAAATTGTTATTGTTATTATTATTACTATAGTTATTATTAAAAGATAACATTTTTTATAAAAACTATTATTATTTTTATCGTTATTTTTATTAAAAGTATCATTAATATTAAAATTATCATGTTTGTTAAAATTATCAATTTTAATAAAAATACCATTTTTATTATCATTATCATATTAAAGTTATTATTAAAAATTATCATTTTTGATAGAATTAGTTTTATAAAATATTATTATTACTATTCTTATTATAATAATTATATATATAGCAAATATTATTAAGATAAAATATATTATTGAAAATTATTATTATCATTATTATCAATGTATCGTTAATATAAAAACTATCATTTTTATCAAAATTATCATTTTAATAGAAATATCATTGTTATTATAAAATGTCATTATTATTATCATTTTAATATTATTATTATTAATAATTAACATTATTATTTTCATATAAAACATTATTATTATCGTTAACATGAATATAATATTTTTATCAGAAATATTATTATTATTATTATAACATTTGTATTATTACAAAAGATTATTATTTATTATCAAGATTATTATTATCATTAGTAAATATAAATATTGTTATTATTATTATTTTATTATTATTATTATTAAAAATAATTAATATTATTATTATAAAATAATACAACTTTACTTATTATTATTATTATCAATATTATTTTATCAAATAAAAATGTAATACAAAGATATTTTTACCATACGTAATATAATTACATTAATAGTAAACTATATAAATCTTATTACTTGAGATATATAAAAGTATATTTTTATCATATATAAACTTTAATATAGCTTTTTATTTATTAATAAATGGTTTGTATTATTTACTATAATAAAATCTTATAAATATATTCATATATATATATATAAACGACTATATTTAAGTTATATAATAAACATGTATAGTTTTTTTTTTTTTTTGAAAGTCATTTTGGGTTAAACTGACTTTTGGTGACTTTTGCATATCGATCTCGAGCATTAGGATTGTGATACACTATGACTCGACCTTAATTATTGGACAGTTATTGACCAACATATATATATATATATATATGACTCGACCTTAATTATTGGACAGTTATTGACCAACATATATATATATATATATATATATATATATATATATATATATATATATATATATATATAATTAATTAAAATAGGTTCGTGAATCCGAGACCAACCTTGCACTTGTTCAATGCCATCATATGCATAATTACTACGAAATACAATATTGTATTAAAGAAATCTTCCGCTGTGCATTTGCTCATTTAGAGATATTACTTGGAGTCATTCATGGCATATTTCAAAAGACGTTGCATTCGAGTCGTTGAGTTCAACAAGATTACTATTAAGACATTTATAGTTTGAATATATTATGAAATGGTATGCATACCTGTCAACTTTCGATGAAATGAAAGTTTTGTCTTTTAAAACAAATGAATGCAATGTTCGTAAAATGTATCATTTAGAGGTCAATACCTCGCAATGAAATCAACTGTTGTAATTCGTTTATAATCAATATGAACGGGTTGTTAAAGTTGGTATCAGAGCGATGGTCTTAGCGAACCAGGTCTTGCATTAGTGTGTCTAACGGATAGTTATTAAGATGCATTAGTGAGTCTGGACTTCGACCGTGTCTGCATGTCAAAAGTTTTGCTTATCATTTTTGTCGAAAAATTACATGCTTATTATTCTTAGTTTAGACACATCTTACTGCATTGATTGCATAAATAGTGTATAGACAAAATTCATATCTTAGCGTATCTGCTAACTCATATCTTAATGTATCTATTACTGTAAACTTTGCCTGATATATTCCGTAAATTTCTCCGTAATCTACGAAATCTTTTGTTCTATATATATATATATATATATATATATATACTCTAAGTAACTAGAATACCATTCGATAGCCGGAAATCATTTTATATCGAAAAATCCTTTATTCAATTGTACGAAATGGAACTCGCCACTAGTTCAAGTCCCTCGGATTCCGATATGGATTTTCACTCGAGCTCCGAAAGCAGTGTGATCGGAATAGATCAACCAATAAGCCATCATCTATTTTGGATGAATTGGGTATGGGTTCGTAGCCTACTTAATCACTGGAGACAAGAAGAAGGCGATCCCTTCCACCTACCACATTGCCCTCTTGGCGGTGAACCTGAAATACTTACCAGCGAACCTGTTCGTAATACCATTTTCTCTCTCATTTCTAGAGTATCTCGTCACGATTATATACTATTTCAAATTCTAGATCTTATTCACCCGCTCGTCCGAACCACCGATCATTCCGGTGTAATAGAAGAAGTTAATGAGCTTCGTGCTAGAGTGGTGGCTTTAGAGAATATGATGCACAACTTGCAAGCACCACAAGCACCACCAACATCAACACCATCACCATCAGCAGAACCACCGTCATCAACAGTACCACCATCATCAGCACCAACAGTACCATTACCACCACCAACCACAACCGCGTCGTAAACCTCAACTTTACAATCTGTTCCATGAACACCAATGTCATACGCTCTGTAGATACCAAGGAATGCCAACAACGACAAACGATGAAGTATTGATTCATAACTTCATTGAAGAAATATTTTGCGGCGATTATGTAATCTCCAAAATCTTAGAGATTATTTTGATTCTGATTACAAATCAGATGAGTGAACAGAGACAGTAGAGTAGAAACCCTGACCGGAATGGTGCACGATTTACAAGCTAGACTCATTCTACCAGCAGTAATACCGTCAACATCACCAGTACTAGCAGTACTGATAGCATCACCAGCACCAACAGCATCTACAACATCACAAGCTCTGTCAACTTTATAATCACTACAGATATCATCACAAATCAACAACAAGTATGTCATATCAACGAGTTATAAAGTATTAACTCATTTCCACTGAAGGATTTATATATATATCTTATATATATATATATATATATATATATATATATATATATATATATATATATATATATATATTTATATGTATGTATATCTTATATATATATATATATATATATATATATATATATATATATATATATATATATATATATATATATATATATATATATATATATATATATATATATAAGTTTTGAAACCACAATAAATCTTTTCGTATTAAGCTATTACGCGTGAATTTTAAAGAGTAGATACTCGGATAATTCATGTTACCAATATGCTATGATGTACATCCTTCGTTAATAACTTAACCATCGTTAACTACAATCTCTGTTTCAATTCAATGAATTCCATTTCATAATAAATCAAGTGTATTATTCAAATATGTGTTTGATTTTACACTTTCATCATTGATGTACTCAAAACTTTTCAGACAACATCATTCGTACCTTGCGAAGTTCACAAGAATTCCACGAAACACCAACATCATGCATCAACAAATAACGAAGTATTGATTCATAATTTCAATTACATTGAAGAAATACTCCGTAAAGGTTATGTAATTTCTAAAGTTTTAGGGATTATTCAATTCTAGTTTCAACCGTAAATCAAATGAGTTTAATTTAATATTAACTCGTTAAATCTATGTTACATCTGAAGAAAATATACACATATATATTTTCATAAAGACTGTAATAAAATTCTTTTGTACAAAATATTAATTGTGAATTTTTTTAACGGGTAGGTAATACCCAAGAAATATATAAATTCACAATTAATATGTTACATTCTTCGAATCTGATTCAGCAATCACCAACTATACTCACTACATTCACAACAATATATATATATATTCTTTTATAGAAATCAAAACAACCATTCTCATCCAAATTCGATTACGTATTCTGGTTTTGACAAATCAAAATCCAAGTTAAGATTTAACAGAAGACATCACTCTTAGATTCTTACATCTTTCAAAGCTATACTTTGACTTCAAAACTGTGCTAGAACATCATTTCTATACATAGAATCCAGAAAAATATTCGTATCATTCAAAAATTTAGAGCAACATATGTGTATTGACAATTACAATCTACGTTCAAACCCTTCGAAATTCCTGAAGACACTTCAAATAATGAACAATCGAGATGATGATCCAACCACATATTAACCACAGTATTGCACCTGAAAAACTCTCGAAACCAAAGTCATAGCTTAACACGTATCCGTGTCAGACCCTTTGGCATTTATTAGCAAAATTAACTTTGCGATCCCTTTTCAAATTAGCCAGTTTTGTCACAGTTCCAGCAAGTCAACTTCGACTTTTCAGTTGAAACAGTCTTATTATAACCTCTATATATACGTTGCCCTTTCGTCATCATTACCGGAGAACCTTTTATATCTCGCCACATTAGCAGTAAACTTACCAACAACTTCATTGATCTTTAAGCCTCTCCGAAAAATCAATATACTTATTCTTTAGAAACCCTATCATGTACGCATCTGTATCTTGTAATAGTAATTGCCATACCAAAAAGCTTGAATCATTATTCTCGCATTTCGCAGCAATTCTACGCCAACAGTTATATATACATATAACGTCTATCTCCAAGACTTATATACTTTGAATGTGAAGTTTCTGAAAAACACCCCAATCTACCATTTAGTTCTTCAAATTTTTGGAAAAGCTAAATGAAGCAGCAGAAACTGTAGATAACCGTAACAGTCAAAAGTTTGATGATAAAGAATAGTGTGTTGGCAAAGCTCAGAAAAAGAGAAGGTTTGGAACTGGAAAACGGATTGAGCAAACTATGAAGGAGGCTGTGGACAAATTACAAAGATGAAATCTACCTTCAAAGAATCTAAATGATTCAGTGTCTGCTGAAATCCTTAGCAAATACCTTGCTCCTTACTCTAAAACCCTTGCGGACAATATTCTTCATCATCCTCTTATCTTAAATATTCAAACATATCATCGTATCTTCCATTATAACTATCCTCCATATTTCTGAAGATATTTTCATAACCATTCTTATCTGAAATCATTTATTTCCTCACGTTATCTGTATCACATCATAAAGGAAATTGTTTTAGTTTCTAAACATCTGAAACCTCTGAGTGTAAAGTGTAGTGACCCGAACTTTTCCATGTTTATATATATATTAAATAAAATTGTTATTTACATGATTAAGTGTTTCCAACATGTTAAGCAATCAAACTTGTTAAGACTTGATTAATTGAAATAGGTTTCATATAGACAATTGACCACCCAAGTTGACCGGTGATTCACGAACGTTAAAACTTGTAAAAACTATACGATGACATATATATGGTTATATATATAGTTAACATGATTTTATTATAAGTATGTATCTCATTAGGTATTTTAACAATGAGTTATATACATAAAAATGAGACTATTAATTTAAGAAACTCGAAAACGATATATATAACGATTATCGTTATAACAACGTCATACTAGGTACATATGAATCATATTAAGATATTGATACACTTGGTTAATATGTTAAATTATAAGTAAATATATTATTAAGTGTATTAACAATGAAATACATATGTAAAAATAAGACTACTAACTTAATGATTTCGAAACGAGACATATATGTAACGATTATCGTTGTAACGACATTTAACTGTATATATATCATACTAAGATATATTATATATCATAATATCATGATAATATAACAATTTAACATCTCATTTGTTATAATAAACAATGGGTTAACAACATTCAACAAGATCGTTAACCTAAAGGTTTCAAAACAACATTTACATGTAACGACTAACGATGACTTAACGACTCAGTTAAAATGTATATACATGTAGTGTTTTAATATGTATTCATACACTTTTGAAAGACTTCAAGACACTTATCAAAATACTTCTACTTAACAAAAATGCTTACAATTACATCCTCGTTCAGTTTCATCAACAATTCTACTCGTATGCACCCGTATTCGTACTCGTACAATACACAGCTTTTAGATGTATGTACTATTGGTATATACACTCCAATGATCAGCTCTTAGCAGCCCATGTGAGTCACCTAACACATGTGGGAACCATCATTTGGCAACTAGCATGAAATATCTCATAAAATTACAAAAATATGAGTAATCATTCATGACTTATTTACATGAAAACAAAATTACATATCCTTTATATCTAATCCATACACCAACGACCAAAAACACCTACAAACACTTTCATTCTTCAATTTTCTTCATCTAATTGATCTCTCTCAAGTTCTATCTTCAAGTTCTAAGTGTTCTTCATAAATTCCAAAAGTTCTAGTTTCATAAAATCAAGAATACTTCCAAGATTGCAAGTTTACTTCCAAGTTTTCTAAATCCATTCCAAGTAATCATCCAAGATCAAGAAACCTTTGTTACTTACAGTAGGTTATCTTTCTAATACAAGGTAATAATCATATTAAAACTTTAATTCAATTTCTATAACTATAACAATCTTATTTCGAGTGGAAATCTTACTTGAAATTGTTTTCGTGTCATGATTCTGCTTCAAGAACTTTCAAGCCATCCAAGGATCCTTTGAAGCTAGATCCATTTTTATCATTTCCAGTAGGTTTATCCAAGGAACTTGAGGTAGTAATGATGTTCATAACATCATTCGATTCATACATATAAAGCTATCTTATTCGAAGGTTTAAACTTGTAATCACTAGAACATAGTTTAGTTAATTCTAAACTTGTTCGCAAATAAAAGTTAATCCTTCTAACTTGACTTTTAAAATCAACTAAACACATGTTCTATATCTATATGATATGCTAACTTAATGATTTAAAACCTGGAAACACGAAAAACACCGTAAAACCGGATTTACGCCGTCATAGTAACACAGCGGGCTGTTTTGGGTTAGTTAATTAAAAACTATGATAAACTTTGATTTAAAATTTGTTATTCTGGGAAAATGATTTTTATTATGAACATGAAACTATATCCAAAAATTATGGTTAAAATCAAAGTGGAAGTATGTTCTCTAAAATGGTCATCTAGACGTCGTTCTTTCAACTGAAATGACTACCTTTACAAAAACGACTTGTAACTTATTTTTCCGACTATAAACCTATACTTTTTCTATTTAGATTCATAAAATAGAGTTCAATGTAAAACCATAGCAATTTGATTCACTCAAAACGGATTTAAAATGAAGAAGTTATGGGTAAAACAAGATTGGATAATTTTTCTCATTTTAGCTACGTGAAAATTGGTAACAAATCTATTCCAACCATAACTTAATCAACTTGTATTGTATATTATGTAATCTTGAGATACCATAGACACGTATACAATGTTTCGACCTATCAAGTCGACACATCTATATATATTTCGAAACAACCATAGACACTCTATATGTGAATGTTGGAGTTAGCTATACAGGGTTGAGGTTGATTCCAAAATATATATAGTTTGAGTTGTGATCAATACTGAGATACGTATACACTGGGTCTTGGATTGATTCAAGATAATATTTATCGATTTATTTCTGTACATCTAACTGTGAATAACTAGTTGTAGGTTACTAACGAGGACAGCTGACTTAATAAACTTAAAACATCAAAATATATTAAAAGTGTTGTAAATATATTTTGAACATACTTTGATATATATGTATATATTGTTATAGGTTCGTGAATCAACCAGTGGCCAAGTCTTACTTCCCGACTAAGTAAAAATCTTTGAAAGTGAGTTATAGTCCCACTTTTAAAATCTAATATTTTTGGGATGAGAATACATGCAGGTTTTATAAATGATTTACAAAATAGACACAAGTACGTGAAACTACATTCTATGGTTGAATTATAGAAATCGAATATGCCCCTTTTTATTAAGTCTGGTAATCTAAGAATTAGGGAACAGACACCCTAATTGACGCGAATCCTAAAGATAGATCTATTGGGCCTAACAAACCCCATCCAAAGTACCGGATGCTTTAGTACTTCGAAATTTATATCATATCCGAAGGGTGTCCCGGAATGATGGGGATATTCTTATATATGCATCTTGTTAATGTCGTCGGTTACCAGGTGTTCACCATATGAATGATTTTTATCTCTATGTATGGGATATGAATTGAAATATGAAATCTTGTGGTCTATTATTATGATTTGATAATATATAGGTTAAACCTATAACTCACCAACATTTTTGTTGATATTTTAAGCATGTTTATTCTCAGGTGATTATTAAGAGCTTCCGCTGTCGCATACTTAAATAAGGACGAGATTTGGAGTCCATGCTTGTATGATATTGTGTAAAAACTGCATTCAAGAAACTTTTTTTGTTGTAACATATTTGTATTGTAAACCATTATGTAATGGTCGTGTGTAAACAGGATATTATAGATTATCATTATTTGATAATCTACGTAAAGCTTTTTAAACCTTTATTGATGAAATAAAGGTTATGGTTTGTTTTAAGATGAATGCAGTCTTTGAAAAACGTCTCATATAGAGGTCAAAACCTCGCAACGAAATCAATTAATATGGAACGTTTTTAATCAATAAGAACGGGACATTTCAGTTGGTATCCGAGCGTTGGTCTTAGAGAACCAGAAAATTTGCATTAGTGTGTCTTATCGAGTTTGTTAGGATGCATTAGTGAGTCTGGACTTCGACAGTGTTTTCTTTAAAAATGATTGCTTAACATTTTTGTTGGAAACTATATATTATTAACATGTATATATTATGTGATATATTAATCTCTTAACATGTTTGATATTGTGTGATAGATGTCTACCTCTAGCACAAATCCCATTGACTCACCTAATAATAACGAAGAGTCGAATATATATTGGACTGATTCACAAGTTCCCGAAGAAGAACCGGAAGAAGAATCAGAACCGGAAGAAGAATCAGAACCGGAATAGGAGGAACCGGAGGAGGAAATAGAACCGGTGGGGGAAATAATAAAACGGTTAAGTAAAAAAAAATCCTCAAGCAACCGACCAAGGTTAATTATGGTCAATGGTGTTTCCGCCAAGGAAGCAAAATATTGGGAGGATTACCAATTCTCCGATGAATCGGATTCCGATGAGAATTCCGATGATGTTATAGAAATTACCCCAACTGAATTTAAAAAGGCAAAAGAAAATAATAAGGGAAAGGGCATAAAAATAGAGAAATCTAATTCCAACCCCGATGAACTTTATATGTATCGTCAACCCCCGAAGCCCTTAAGTTGTAACAATGACCCGGGAACCTCTAAACCACCAGGTTTTTCTAAACCGTTGTGGAAAATGACAGCTCGTATTAGGGGAACATCATATATCCCTAGAAACTTGGCAAAACGAACCAAAACCAAAGAAGAAGAAACGAGCGAGTCGGAATAAGATAGTTGTATTCGTGTGGTGTAATATATGTAATATAGTGTGCTTATGCTTTATGATATATGTAAAAATTGCTTGTATTAATAAGTATTTTTTTTATGAATCTAACTCTTGTCTATTTTACAGTATAAAAACACAAAATGGATAGACAACCCAATATTTTAAGAGACCTACCCGGAGACATGATTGATGAAATCTTGTCTAGAGTCGGTCAGAATTCTTTGGCACAACTATTTACGACGAAATCAGTTTGTAAGACATTCGAAGAACGTTCCAAGAATGTCTTGGTTTATAAGAGGCTTTCGTTTGAAAGATGGGGGATATCACATTGGGAAACCCATAAGTTACGATGTGTTTACTTTGACGCATATATTGCGGGAAACCCAAATGCTATTTTACGCAACGGGTTAAGAAATTTTTTGACTCAATGTATCCGAATATAGGACTTCATGATTTAGAAAAAGCGGCTAACATGCAACATAAAGAAGCATGCTATGCTTACGGGTTAGTAATGTTCGCTTCTCACCAAAGTGAGAAAAAGAACATCGGGCTACAACTATTAAACAAAACGTTCCCACAAGTGACGGAGTCGGTAATTGGGGTAAGAAATGAGGTTTTTAGGTTATTACGAGACTGTTGGTCATTACGTAACCCTCGTCCCTTTGACAACGTTACAACACGCTGTCTTATCAACGGCCATAACGGTTATGTTCCACAAGACCAAGGATGGGAAGTAGTCCTAGTAAAACCAGAATGCATGACTTGTTTCTGGACGTATGAATTACTTGTCTTTATTGCCTTTGCTGAACGACTTGTGTACTAGCTAGAATTATCTTCACAACTATCTTGTATCAAAGTTATTGTCTGCTATATTTCATGCTTTATGTAAAGTAAGCGGTATTGTAAGTTTGTAAAATATTGTATAAAAGTTTGAACGCAAAATATTATTATAATCAGTTTTTCATATAGAATTGTAGTAGTTGAATTGTATATTAGCTACTAAGTATGAACTTAAGGGGTAGGTACTACCCGAATTTAAACTTATAAAACGCTAATATGAAGAAAAAGCTTTTATAAATGAGTTCATATTATGCTACGAAATACTATTAACTACTCTTAATATTCTGTATGATTAACTTGTTCAAATACCGACTACTCGACACACCGTGAATATGAAAGAAGAGGAATTCCGTACTTTTCTAGCTTCAAACATAGCCGCAGTACAGGCTGCGCTACATACCAACAATAACCTTGGATCTAGCAGTACAGAAAATCGTGTAGGATGCACCTACAAAGAATTCACTGCCTGCAAACCTTTGGAATTTGATGGAACCGAAGGACCGATCGGATTGAAACGGTGGACCGAGAAGGTCGAATCGGTGTTTGCCATAAGTAAGTGTACTGAAGAGGACAAAGTGAAGTACGCTACGCATACCTTCACAAGTTCTGCGTTAACATGGTGGAATACCTATCTAGAGCAAGTGGGACAAGATGATGCGTACACACTACCGTGGTCAGCATTCAAGCACTTGATGAACGAGAAATACCGTCCCAGAACCGAGGTCAATAAGCTCAAGACAGAACTTAGAGGGTTACGAACCCAAGGATTTGATATTACCACGTACGAAAGACGATTCACAGAATTGTGCCTATTGTGTCCGGGAGCGTTCGAAGATGAGGAAGAGAAGATCAACGCGTTTGTGAAAGGATTACCAGAAAGAATCCAAGAAGATATAAGTTCACACGAGCCCGCCTCCATACAACAGGCATGTAGAATGGCTCACAAACTAGTGAACCAGATTGAGGAAAGAATTAAAGAACAGACTGCTGAAGAGGCCAATGTAAAGCAAGTCAAAAGAAAGTGGGAGGAAAACGGTGATAAGAATCACTAATACAACAACAACAGCAATTACAATAATAAACGCAACAATTATCTCAACAATCGCAACATCAATCGCAACTACAACAGACGGCCCAACAACAACAACAACAACAACAACAACAACAACAACAACAATAACAACAGCAACTACAACAATCATCCCAAAAACAATAACAACCGCAACAACAGCATCAATCAGAAGCAGCTATGCCAAAGGTGTGAAAAGTTTCACTCGGGGTTCTGCACCAAATTTTGCAACAAGTGTAAAAGAAATGGTCATAGCGCGGCGAAGTGTGAGTTCTACGGACCAGGGGTTAACAGAACGAAAGGAACAAATGGTGTCAGAACGAGTAATGGCAGAGCAAGTAGTGTCGGAGCAAGTTATGCCAATGTAGTTTGTTATAAATGTGGAAAACTGGGCCACATTATTAGAAATTGCCCGAACCAGGAGAACACGAATGGACAAGGCCGCGGAAGAGTTTTTAATATTAATGCGGCAGAGGCACAGGAAGACCCGGAGCTTGTTACGGGTACGTTTCTTATTGACAATAAATCTGCTTACGTTTTATTTGATTCGGGTGCGGATAGAAGCTATATGAGTAGAGATTTTTGTGCTAAATTAGGTTGTCCATTGACGCCGTTGGATAGTAAATTTTTACTCGAATTAGCAAACGGTAAATTAATTTCAGCAGATAATATATGCCGGAATCGAGAAATTAATCTGGGTAGCGAAATATTTAAGATTGATTTGATACCAGTAGAGTTAGGGAGTTTTGATGTAATAGTTGGCATGGACTGTCTGAAGAAGGTGAAAGCAGAGATCGTATGTTATAAAAATGCAATTCGCATTGTACGAGAAGAAGGAGAACCCTTAATGGTGTACGGAGAAAAGGGCAACATGAAGCTACATCTTATTAGTAATTTGAAGGCACAAAAACTAATAAGAAAAGGTTGGTATGCTGTTCTAGCACACGTCGAGAAAGTACAAACTGAAGAAAAGAGCATCAATGATGTTCCCGTCGCAAAAGAATTTCCCGATGTATTTCCGAAAGAATTACCGGGACTACCTCCACATCGATCTGTTGAATTTCAAATAGATCTTGTACCGGGAGCTGCACCAATAGCTCGTGCTCCTTATAGACTCGCATCCAGCGAGATGAAAGAACTGCAAAGCCAACTGCAAGAACTATTAGAACGTGGTTTCATTCGATCAAGCACGTCACCATGGGGAGCTCCTATTTTGTTTGTCAAGAAGAAGGATGGTACATTTAGGTTGTGAATTGACTACAGAGAGTTGAACAAACTTACCATCAAAAACCGTTATCCACTACCGAGAATTGATGACTTGTTTGATCAACTACAAGGCTTGTCAATTTATTTAAAGATTGATTTATGTTCTGGATATCATCAAATGCAAGTAAAGGAGGATGATATTCCGAAAACTGCTTTTAGGACGCGTTATGGTCATTACGAGTTTATGGTTATGCCATTTGGGTTGACTAATGCACCAGCTGTGTTCATGGACCTCATGAACCGAGTGTGTGGGACATATCTTGACAAGTTTGTCATTGTTTTCATCGATGACATACTTATTTACTCAAAGAATGATCAAGAACACGAAGAACATTTGAGAAAATTGCTAGAAGTATTGAGGAAAGAAAAACTGTACGCTAAATTTTCAAAGTGTGCATTTTGGTTGGAAGAAGTTCAATTCCTCGGTCACATAGTGAACAAAGAAGGTATCCAGGTGGACCCGGCAAAGATCGAAACCGTTGAAAAGTGGGAAATCCCAAAAACTCCGAAGCATATATGCCAATTTTATGATTGGCTGGTTACTACAGAAGATTCATCCAAGATTTCTCCAAAATAGCAAAACCCTTGACTGCATTAACGCATAAAGGGAAGAAATTTGAATGGAAGGATGAACAAGAGAAGACGTTTCGATTATTGAAGAAAAAGCTAACTACGACACCTATATTGTCATTGCCTGAAGGGAATGATGATTTTGTGATTTATTGTGATGCATCAAAGCAAGGTCTCGGTTGTGTATTAATGCAACGAACGAAGGTGATTGCTTATGCGTCTAGACAATTGAAGATTCACGAACAAAATTATACGACGCATGATTTGGAATTAGGCGCGGTTGTTTTTGCATTAAAGACTTGGAGGCACTACTTATATGTGGTCAAAAGTATTATATATACCGACCACAAAAGTCTTCAACACATATTTAATCAGAAACAACTGAATATAAGGCAGCGCAGGTGGATTGAATTGTTGAATGATTACGACTTTGAGATTCGTTACCACCCAGGGAAGGCAAATGTGGTAGCCGACGCCTTGAGCAGGAAGGATAGAGAACCCATTCGAGTAAAATCTATGAATATAATGATTCACACTAACCTTACTACTCAAATAAAGGAGGCGCAACAAGGAGTTTTAAAAGAGAGAAATTTAAAGGATGAAATACCCAAAGGATCGGAGAAGCATCTTAATATTTGGGAAGACGGAACCCGGTATAGGGCTGAAAGGATTTGGGTACCAAAATTTGGAGATATGAGAGAAATGGTACTTAGAGAAGCTCATAAAACCAGATACTCAATACATCCTGGAATGGGGAAGATGTACAAGGATCTCAAGAAACATTTTTGGTGGCCGGGTATGAAATCCGATGTTGCTAAATATGTAGGAGAATGTTTGACGTGTTCTAAGGTCAAAGCTGAGCATCAGAAACCATCAGGTATACTTCAACAACCCGAAATCCCGGAATGGAAATGGGAAAACATTACCATGGATTTCATCACTAAATTGCCAAGGACTGCAAGTGGTTTTGATACTATTTGGGTAATAGTTGATCGTCTCACCAAATCAGCACACTTCCTGTCAATAAGAGAAGATGACAAGATGGATAAGTTAGCACGACTGTATTTGAAGGAAGTCGTCTCCAGACATAGAATACCAATCTCTATTATCTCTGATAGGGATGGCAGATTTATTTCAAGATTCTGGCAGACATTACAGCAAGGATTAGGAACTTGTTTAGACATGAGTACTGCCTATCATCTACAAACTGATGGGCAGAGCGAAAGGACGATACAAACGCTTGAAGACATGATACGAGCATGTGTTATTGATTTCAGAAACAGTTGGGATCGACATCTACCGTTAGCAGAATTTTCCTACAACAACAGCTACCATTCAAGCATTGAGATTGTGCCGTTTGAAGCACTTTATGGTAAAAGTGCAGGTCTCCGATTTGTTGGAGTGAAGTGGGGGATAGACAGATTACGGGTCCGGAGATAATACAAGAAACTACCGAGAAAATCATCCAAATTCAACAACGATTGAAAACCGCCCAGAGTCGACAAAAGAGCTACGCGGACAGTAAAAGAAAAGATATAGAGTTTGAAATTGGAGAAATGGTCATGCTTAAGGTTTCACCTTGGAAAGGCGTTGTTCAATTTGGTAAACGGGGGAAACTAAATCCAAGGTACATTGGACCATTCAAGATTATAGATCGTGTCGGACCAGTAGCTTACCAACTGGAGCTACCTCAACAACTCGCAGCTGTACATAACACTTTCCACGTCTCAAATTTGAAGAAATGTTTTGCTAAAGAAGATCTCACTATTCCGTTGGACGAAATCCAGATCAATGAAAAACTTCAATTCATTGAAGAACCTGTCGAAATAATGGATCGTGAGGTTAAGAGACTTAAACAAAACAAGATATCGATTGTTAAGGTTCGATGGAATGCTCGTAGAGGACCCGAGTTCACCTGGGAGCGTGAAGATCAGATGAAGAAGAAATACCCGCATTTATTTCCAGAAGATACATTAACACCTCCAACTGCTTAAAATTTCGGGACGAAATTTATTTAACGGGTAGGTACTGTAGTGACCCGAACTTTTCCATGTTTATATATATATTAAATAAAATTGTTATTTACATGATTAAGTGTTTCCAACATGTTAAGCAATCAAACTTGTTAAGACTTGATTAATTGAAATAGGTTTCATATAGACAATTGACCACCCAAGTTGACCGGTGATTCACGAACGTTAAAACTTGTAAAAACTATACTATGACATATATATGGTTATATATATAGTTAACATGATTTTATTATAAGTATGTATCTCATTAGGTATTTTAACAATGAGTTATATACATAAAAATGAGACTATTAATTTAAGAAACTCGAAAACGATATATATAACGATTATCGTTATAACAACGTCTTACTAGGTACATATGAATCATATTAAGATATTGATACACTTGGTTAATTATGTTAAATGATAAGTAAATATATTATTAAGTGTATTAACAATGAAATACATATGTAAAAATAAGACTACTAACTTAATGATTTCGAAACGAGACATATATGTAACGATTATCGTTGTAACGACATTTAACTGTATATATATCATACTAAGATATATTATATATCATAATATCATGATAATATAACAATTTAACATCACATTTGTTATAATAAACAATGGGTTAACAACATTCAACAAGATCGTTAACCTAAAGGTTTCAAAACAACATTTACATGTAACGACTAACGATGACTTAACGACTCAGTTAAAATGTATATACATGTACTGTTTTAATATGTATTCATACACTTTTGAAAGACTTCAAGACACTTATCAAAATACTTCTACTTAACAAAAATTCTTACAATTACATCCTCGTTCAGTTTCATCAACAATTCTACTCGTATGCACCCGTATTCGTACTCGTACAATACACAGCTTTTAGATATATGTACTATTGGTATATACACTCCAATGATCAGCTCTTAGCAGCCCATGTGAGTCACCTAACACATGTGAGAACCATCATTTGGCAACTAGCATGAAATATCTCATAAAATTACAAAAATATGAGTAATCATTCATGACTTATTTACATGAAAACAAAATTACATATCCTTTATATCTAATCCATACACCAACGACCAAAAACACCTACAAACACTTTCATTCTTCAATTTTATTCATCTAATTGATCTCTCTCAAGTTCTATCTTCAAGTTCTAAGTGTTCTTCATAAATTCCAAAAGTTCTAGTTTCATAAAATCAAGAATACTTCTAAGATTGCAAGTTTACTTCCAAGTTTTCTAAATCCATTCCAAGTAATCATCCAAGATCAAGAAACCTTTGTTACTTACAGTAGGTTATCTTTCTAACACATGGTAATAATCATATTCAAACTTTAATTCAATTTCTATAACTATAACAATCTTATTTCGAGTGGAAATCTTACTTGAAATTGTTTTCGTGTCATGATTCTGCTTCAAGAACTTTCAAGCCATCCAAGGATCCTTTGAAGCTAGATCTATTTTTCTCATTTCTAGTAGGTTTATCCAAGGAACTTGAGGTCATAATGATGTTCATAACATCATTCGATTCATACATATAAAGCTATCTTATTCGAAGGTTTAAACTTGTAATCACCAGAACATAGTTTAGTTAATTCTAAACTTGTTCGCAAATAAAAGTTAATCCTTCTAACTTGACTTTTAAAATCAACTAAACACATGTTATATATCTATATGATATGCTAACTTAATGATTTAAAACCTGGAAACACGAAAAACACCGTAAAACCGGATTTACGCCGTCGTAGTAACACCGCGGGCTGTTTTGGGTTAGTTAATTAAAAACTATGATAAACTTTGATTTAAAAGTTGTTATTCTGGGAAAATGATTTTTATTATGAACATGAAACTATATCCAAAAATTATGGTTAAACTCAAAGTGGAAGTATGTTTTCTAAAATGGTCATCTAGACGTCGTTCTTTCGACTAAAATGACTACCTTTACAAAAATGACTTGTAACTTATTTTTCTGACTATAATCCTATACTTTTTCTGTTTAGATTCATAAAATATAGTTCAATATAAAACCATAGCAATTTGATTCACTCAAAACGGATTTAAAATGAAGAAGTTATGGGTAAAACAAGATTGGATAATTTTTCTCATTTTAGCTACGTGAAAATTGGTAACAAATCTATTCCAACCATAACTTAATCAACTTGTATTGTATATTATGTAATCTTGAGATACCATAGACACGTATACAATGTTTCGACCTATCAAGTCGACACATCTATATATATTTCGAAACAACCATAGACACTCTATATGTGAATGTTGGAGTTAGCTATACACGGTTGAGGTTGATTCCAAAATATATATAGTTTGAGTTGTGATCAATACTGAGATACGTATACACTGGGTCGTGGATTGATTCAAGATAATATTTATCGATTTATTTCTGTACATCTAACTGTGGACAACTAGTTGTAGGTTACTAACGAGGACAGCTGACTTAATAAACTTAAAACATCAAAATATATTAAAAGTGTTGTAAATATATTTTGAACATACTTTGATATATATGTATATATTGTTATAGGTTTGTGAATCAACCAGTGGCCAAGTCTTACTTCCCAACGAAGTAAAAATCTTTGAAAGTGAGTTATAGTCCCACTTTTAAAATCTAATATTTTTGGGATGAGAATACATGCAGGTTTTATAAATGATTTACAAAATAGACACAAGTACGTGAAACTACATTCTATGGTTGAATTATCGAAATCGAATATGCCCCTTTTTATTAAGTCTGGTAATCTAAGAATTAGGGAACAGACACACTAATTGACGCGAATCCTAAAGATAGATCTATTGGGCCTAACAAACCCCATCCAAAGTACCGGATGCTTTAGTACTTCGAAATTTATATCATATCCGAAGGGTGTCCCGGAATGATGGGGATATTCTTATATATGCATCTTGTTAATATCGGTTACCAGGTGTTCACCATATGAATGATTTTTATCTCTATGTATGGGATATGTATTGAAATATGAAATCTTGTGGTCTATTATTATGATTTGATAATATATAGGTTAAACCTATAACTCACCAACATTTTTGTTGATATTTTAAGCATGTTTATTCTCAGGTGATTATTAAGAGCTTTCGCTGTCGCATACTTAAATAAGGACGAGATTTGGAGTCCATGCTTGTATGATATTGTGTAAAAACTGCATTCAAGAAACTTTTTTCGTTGTAACATATTTGTATTGTAAACCATTATGTAATGGTCGTGTGTAAACAGGATATTATAGATTATCATTATTTGATAATCTACGTAAAGCTTTTTAAACCTTTATTGATGAAATAAAGGTTATGATTTGTTTTAAAATGAATGCAGTCTTTGAAAAACGTCTCATATAGAGGTCAAAACCTCGCAAAATCAATTAATATGGAACGTTTTTAATCAATAAGAACGGGACATTTCATAAAGAATGAATGTTTTTGAAGAAGTGTTGGAAACTGAAGCATGAGTAATATAATGACACTTGATCAATGTGATTATATTACAGTAAGTCATGCTGAGTTTCCAAATGGAACGTGATGATTCACAGACCATATCGTCATCATGTGCCATGTTACACGACTCTTACATTCTACCTCATCTTTAAACACATTAAGAACATATCTTCTTGATAGTTCTATTTTTCCGAATATTCTGGTAATTTGACAAATCAAGATCGTGTCATTACAATTTCCTTCTTAGAACATTAATTATGTTCATTCCGAAATTCATACCTACGAATTCTGGACCATTACTTGCCGTGCTTAATGGATAGAAGAGAAAACAGAGCATGAAGCTCCGAAATAGAAAGGGGGTATAAATCGCAGTAAACAGAAAAGATCATTAACTGTAGATGTCAATAATTATAGAAAGACAGAAGCAGGGACTTCGAAAAATAAGGAAGGATATAAAGTCCGACAACAACACATAATTTACAAACCGTGTATATCAATACATATTGCAACGTAAAGACACGGGAGAATTAAAAACACTATAACCTCAAGGTAATAGTAAAAGTAAATAAAATCCTCTGGTGGAAGATGAAAGAGAAGAATGACAGATATGAAAGTTAGGAGTATATCAAGGATCAGAACGGGATGGAGCATATTGACGAATGCTTCAAAGTATGAATTGAGGGAGAAAGAATAGAAGGTATGAGCTGTGGAAATAAGAAAACAAATAGGGTGGATTTATAGTAAATTATCCGATAGAAAAATCAAAACAGATTATTGCATTTAACCAAAGAAGATCCTAATTTCCTTAATTACTGAAGAATCAAATCTTATTATGAAGATTTCCTCTAAAATCCCTTAATTTCCGAAAATCAACCATGATTACGTCACTGGTTAAAACAAATCCGCATTTACTCATTTCACTCTTTTGTGATTACTTCACTCGTACGCTCCACATAAACAAATTATTTTATCCATGTTACCTGTTGATGATAAAACTCTAATTTTTCAGCTCGTATGCGTCATGAAAACATACTTATTGTCAGCCATGTCCATCTCGATCAAATTTCGGGGACGAAATTTCTTTAACGGGTAGGTACCGTGACAACCCGAAAATTTCCGACCAAATTTAAACTTTATCTTTATATTATTCCGACACGATAAGCTAAGTTTGTTAAGTTAAATTTCAAAAATCTTAAACTGTGTTCATACATTCATTTGACTTCGACCAAATTCCGACGATTTACGAACCATTATAAAAATGAATATGATTATATATGTATATATCTATATGTATATATATATTATAACTTGAAAACGTTAACAAAGTATTAGATATATAATACTTTACATGAACGTATTTGTTTCAATATATTTATCGACGGAATTAGAAGAAAATGTCAAATGATTGAGTTATCTATTACATTATGATATTATTATAAGTCTTTGGGGTAAGGTCCACGTTGATTCGATAAATCTGTTCTTTTTAATGGTATTCGGAATAATTGGTAAAGTAATCTACACATGAAAACAAAGTGTCAAATAACGAGAATTAGACAAAAGTTAGTGGAAGATTAAATTACATAATAATCAATTGATTTAGCTTCAAATGTACGAAAACATTTTTCGATATAATACAACTAGATTGTTAATGTCTTTGTTTAAATAACGAGAGTTGGAATATTAGTTGTTAGATATATGAATAACTTTCAACGTATATTAAAACGTGTTTATGAGATATATGATTTTAAATTAATAATAACACTCGCTTATTGATTTGATTGATATTTGAACATGTCAATTAGTACGTTAAGAAGTTAAAGTAAACGCTAGTATACAAATGAACTATATCTATTTAAGTTTTAGAATGCAAACGTTATATGGTACAATATTTTCTATTATGTAAACGATTTTAAATTATACTTTGAAATATAAATATCTTTTGAAAGACTAAATAATATATTACTAAATAAATATTTTTAAATGGATAAATTACATTTCTAAATAAAAACATATTTAAATTTTACAAAGTGATAGAATATAATATTAACTTACTCATAAAACATTTTGATTTAAAATAATATTATTAAATATACTTTGATAAATAACGAGACATTGATTTGTAGAAGCAAATGACCACAACACTCGATTGCCCAAGTTACACTTCAAGTGATATAGTTTATTTGAAATTTAAGTCAATTTATTGATAAAGGTTCACGTCGCATATCGTTTAATACAAGTTTTCTCAACGTACGAAAATGAGTTTGAGAAACCGAAACTAGAACATAAGTCGAGAGACAACGTACGAGTCGTCGGAATGAAAATTACAATTTAACTATGCTGGTGAATATTATATTATATATATATAATTATATAAATTAAATATATTATATATAAAATATTATATAAACTCCGCAGCCCACGTTTTAAACGAATTTGAGTGCGAGCCAGCTAGGCCATGCGATCGCATGGCAAGAAGCCTGTGAGCCCATGCGATCGTACGGGGTCAAGTTTCAGCAACCATCTATAAAGCTCGTTCATTCTGTTCGACACAAACACACACATACATAATCACTCCCTCTGTTACTTATATCTATATTATATATTATTTATATTATTAAGATTAATAATATTATTAATCTTATTAATATTAGTATTAGTAGTATTAGTTTTATTATTATTTATACATAAAATACTACGACGGAGTGCTGTTCGAGTAATTTAAAAATGGGTTTTTCGAGCGGGATAGAGCTGAGGAAATTATGGGTTATAGCTAAGGAGGTTATGGGTATGGTTCGGGGATATAGCTCGTGAGGTCAACCTAGTGTTTATCATCTTCGTTGCATCTACGTACTTTCCTGCAATATTGAATCTCAATATTGATACGTGAGCACTCATAACTTAACTTTTATATATTAATAGTGTATCCCTGACTAGTGCTCGAGTATATTTGATTATGCATGCTTGTATATTTAATTTCGTCATTATATAGTGTATGTTGAATCATGAATTTAATACAAATAATACTGATATAAGGTATATGATATGCATGTCGTTGGAAAGCGGTCGAAAAATTATTAACTTTCATTTAGAAGTCGTGTGATTTCGATGAACGGATTTAAATATATAGTCAACTGAATTATCATTAATCTTAGTATTATTATTAAAAATGATTATTATTATTACGTCCTCGTTATTATCGTCGTTATTATTATCTGATTATTATTATTATTACCGTTATCGTTATCAATATAAGTATTATCATTAAAATTGTTATTGTTATTATTATTACTATAGTTATTATTAAAAGATAACATTTTTATAAAAAACTATTATTATTTTTATCGTTATTATTATTAATAGTATCATTAATATTAAAATTATCATGTTTGTTAAAATTATCAATTTTAATAAAAATACCATTTTTATTATCATTATCACAATAAAGTTATTATTAAAAATTATCATTTTTGATAGAATTATTTTTATAAAATATTATTATTACTATTCTTATTATAATAATTATATATATAGAAAATATTATTAAGATAAAATATATTATTGAAAATTATTATTATCATTATTATCAATGTATCGTTAATATTAAAACTATCATTTTTATCAAAATGATCATTTTAATAGAAATATCATTGTTATTATAAAATGTCAATATTATTATCATTTTAATATTATTATTATTAAAAATTAACATTATTATTTTCATATAAAACATTATTATTATCGTTAATATGAATATAATATTTTTATCAGAAATATTATTATTATTATTATTATTATTATAACATTTGTATTATTACAATAGATTATTATTTATTATTAAGATTATTATTATCATTAGTAAATATAAATATTGTTATTATTATTATTATTATTATTATTATTAAAAATAATTAATATTATTATTATAAAATAATACAACTTTACTTATTATTATTATTATTATCAATATTATTTTATCAAATAAAAATGTGATACAAAGATATTTTTACCATACGTAATATAATTACATTAATAGTACATACCACTATATATTTATGATTTTGAGTAAACTATATAAATCTTATTACTTGAGATATATAAAAATATATTTTTATCATATATAAACTTTAATATAACTTTTTATTTATTAATAAATGGTTTATATTATTTACAAAAATAAAATCTGATAAATATATTCATATATATATAAACGACTATATTTAAGTTATATAATAAACATGTATAGTTTTTTTTTTAAAGTCATTTTGGGTCAAACTGACTTTTGGTGACTTTTGCATATCGATCTCGAGCATTAGGATTGTGATACACTATGACTCGACATTAATTGTTGGACAGTTATTGACCAACATATATATATATATATATATATATATATATATATATATATATATATATATATATATATATAATTAAAATAGGTTCGTGAATCCGAGGCCAACCTTGCACTTGTTCAATGCCATCATATGCATAATTACTACGAAATACAATATTGTATTAAAGAAATCTTCCGCTGTGCATTTGCTTATTTAGAGATATTATTTGGAGTCGTTCATGGCATATTTCAAAAGACGTTGCATTCGAGTCGTTGAGTTCAACAAGATTACTATTAAGACATTTATAGTTTGAATATATTATGAAATGGTATTTATACCTGTCAACTTTCGATGAAATGAAAGTTTGTCTTTTCAAAAAATGAATGCAATGTTTGTAAAATGTATCATTTAAAGGTCAATACCTCGCAATGAAATCAACTGTTGTAATTCGTTTATAATCGATATGAACAGGTTGTTAAATAATCAATTACAGATAAACCCTAAATTGATCGTCAGGCAAAGATGGCAGATATTAAGGTAAAACCTAATTCGCGTTAGTGTATCTATATGTTAGTGTATCTGTATGTGTATATATGTATATGTATGTATGGGTCACTGTATGTGTATGTATATGTGTGTATGGATGTATTTGTATGTGTGTATATGTCAATATATGTATAGGTATATGTAACTGTATATGTAATTGTATATGTATATTGATATCGCATATTTCATACGCGTTTTCTTTAGCGATATCGGGCACATTTTGGTCCTTTTGGATACGATTTGGTGTTATTTCAATAAGTGTTGAAAAGTTTGAGTTCTAAGACCAAGGAGATGAAATTTGAAGTTATTTGATAGTTTTAGTGATTTTCTTTGGAAACAAGTGAAAGAGATTGGTTTGATTCGAGTTTGGTTCGAAAACGAGTGATTTATGAGTTTTATAGTCCGGATTCAGCGAAAAAGGTCTGGAGCGCCGCTCCAAAACATGGAGCGCTGCTCCAGTAGGCATAAATTACAGTTCGAGGGCTTTTAGAAATCAAGAAATGAGTTTCCAGTTATATGGAGCGCCGCTCCATATTTGGAGCGCCGCTCCATGTTCTGTCGGTTTCAGAATCCACCTATTTAAAGGCCGAATTTTTACCCTAACTTATCACTTTTGCATCCAGACGAATTCCAGTAGCTTTTTGACGAAAAGGGGTGATTTTTGGGGAACCCCAAGATCATTCTAACACATCAATCATTCCGGAAACGCGTCTCGATCCGTTCATCATTCAAGAACACAATTTTCATTAGGTTTAATTCTTATCTTCATAATGAATACTCTTAATTATTTATTTGTGATTTTGGCTTTGGCCATGGTTGGCTAAGCACTTTAATGTTTGTCTAGATTGAATATTCGTATGTGTTTGGATGATACTTTAATGTTTTATTGATTAATGCATGATAATTATGAGTTTTGATTAAGAACCATTCTTGTGGGTGTTGATTATTGTTGCTAGGTTGATTAGTGATCTTGTTTGAACAAAGGGAACCCTGTTTCAATTTAGTACACTAGTTTTCAATTGATTTGTCTTAACCAATTGGGTGCTTACTGGACCAAGGGGTAAACCGGGTAACAAAGATTAAACAAAACAGGGGTGAATTGTGTAGAGTGAACGCGTAACCAATTGAATCTTAATCTTGTAATTAGTTAATTACTAAGTCACAAACGAAAGAGGTCTTTGGTGAAAGGGAACCCTAAGCCAATAAATCCAAGATTGATATGTTTGCTAAAAGAGAACTCTGGGTAAACTGACTCTGTAGTTGCATGTATTGATAAATTGAACTAGTGCTTAATAACAAATCATCCGACACTGCGAATAGGAGATCTAGGTATGCATTCTTTTATCTATTGAATTCAAATATCTTTACTTTCCGTTGAGTCTGCATTTATTTCTATAAACTTAAAAACACAAAAATATTGTCTTTTACTTTTAATCAATCTTTGATTTGGCTAATCGTTAAATAGCCACAAAATAAACTATCTCGTACTTTCGATTTTCATAGATTAACTTAGTTTATTTTATTAGTTGCAATCTTGATTCTCACGTTTAAAACTGTCCTTGGAACGATTTCGGAATTACCAACTTTATACTATTACACGATCGGGTACACTGCCCGTTAGTGTGTAGTAATCTTTAAACCGGCATTTTCCATTGATAAATAATATACACGATTTTACACATCAAGTTTTTGGCGCCGCTGCCGGGGACAGTTGTGTCGAAAATTAAGATTGTTATCTAATTGTTCTTAGCTTAATTTTAGTTATAGTTTATTATTTTTTTCCGCATATTCTCAGTTGAATCGGTGCGTTTAATCAGTTGTTAGTTGTGATTTCGCAGATAACAGGTAGTGCATGCCACATACGCATTCTTCTAATTCTCCGATTCTTCAACCATTTGGAGAACCCGAAAGAGAGTTATTCAGAGCGTTAAGTCAAGAGCAACAGTCTACGGTGGATTCATCTTTTTCTTCGAGTGCTAATATAATTAATTTGGGTAGTAGTTCTGAGACAGTGGTGCCCGATACACCACCTGAAATCAGAGAAGAAGAAGAATCTTACATTTCATTAGATCTTTTCGAGACTGAAGATATGGCTGACCAAACTGATCAACCGAATCGTCCTCAGACTATGGCAGAAAAGTTGAAAGCCACACGAGGGGGCCAAGGCAATTCGATTACTCAACCAAACATCACTCAGCCTTTTCAAATCACAGGGCCGATCCTGAGTTTGATTTCTTCTGACTGCCAATTTCATGGCAAGGATAGTGAGGATGCTAACGAGCATCTTCGTATTTTCAATGATGTTAGCACCTTGTTCAAACTGCATGAGGTTGTCGATACTTCGATCAAGATGAGGCTTTTTCCATGGACTCTTAAGGGAGAAGCCAAGAGATGGTTAGATAAGCAACCGGAAGGAGCGATTACCTCTTGGGATACGTTGGTAGATAAGTTCTTATCAAAGTTTTTCCCTGCATCTCGAGCTGCTAGACTTCAAGCAGATATTTCTCAATTCAGACAAAAGAGCAGTGAGACATTGTTTGATGCTTGGGACCGTTATTCTAATTTGTTACGCTCGTGTCCATAACACGGGTTAAATGATTTACAAAAGGTCCAGATTTTCTATAAGGGGTGTGACATACCAACTCGTCAGAGCATTGATCAAGCGGCAGGTGGAACTTTAATGGATAAAACCGAAGAACATGCACTAGAGATTATTGAAAAACAAGCTGCTTACACTCACGAATGGCATCAAGATCATGAGTCAACTCGTTCAGCGTCAGTTAAGAGAACTGAAACTACTGGTGCATATGATGATTATGGGTCTATTAATGCTAAGTTAGACAAATTTGGTAGACACTTGGAGAAGTTGGAGAAGGACATGCATGGTATTAAGGTTGGTTGTGAGTTTTGCGGGGGATTACACTTAGGAAAAGATTGTGATGCGGGTTTGACTATGAATCAGAAAGAAGAGATCGCTTATAATAGTCAACAGAACAACAATCAGTTTCAGGGACGTGCGCAGTTTAATAGGAATTTTAACAATCCCTATAATCCTCAAGGTAATCAAGGTTCGAGGTTCCAGCCAGGTTCTAGTGAGGATAGCAACAGCAAGCTCTCGGGTATTTTCAGAAACCTCAAGCCGAAGAGAAAAAGTCCAACCTTGAAGCTATGATCGAGAAGCTTGCGATGTCTCAAACTCAGCTTGTTACTACTGTTACTCAGAACAATGAGAAGAATGATCAAATGTTTCAAAATCAACAAGCAGCTATTCAGAATTTGGAGAAATAAATTGGTCAACTTACTAATCAGAATAATGAGAGGAAACCGGGGGAGTTACCGAGTAAGACAGATAATAACCCGAAGAATGGGCACGTTAATGCTATCACCACCCGAAGTGGTTTAGCATATGATCCACCGAGGAAGCCCGATGAGTATGATTTGCTAGTGCCGTTGGTTAAGGATAGTGAGCCGGTTGTTGTTAGTGAACCGGAGGGGGAAAAGGAGCCAGAACAGGTGATTGAGAAAGTTGAAAAAGTACCAAAAACTGTTGCTGCTAAACCGGTAGTTAAAGAGTATCAACCACCGTTCCCATTTCCGAGGAAGCAGAGATTGGAAAAGCTGGAGGCAGAAAAGTCCAAATTCATGGACTTGATTAAAAAAGTTAACATTAATTTGCCTTTTATTGATGTGATTGCAGGTATGCCCAAGTATGCAAGGTTTCTTAAGGACTTTCTAACTAACAGGAAGAAGCTGGAGAATGTGTCTTCAGTTAAGTTGAATACCACATGCTCAGCGGTAGTTGCAAACAAGCTTCCCAAGAAGCTTGAGGATCCTGGGAGTTTCACCATCCCTTGTTTACTGGGTAACTTAGATTGTATGAGGGCGTTGGCAGATTTGGGGGCTAGCATTAATTTAATGCCTTATTCTATTTACTTAAAGCTAGACTCCGAGGAGTTGAAACCCACGCGTATGGCTATTCAGCTTGCTGACCGCTCCATTAAATTCCCTCGTAGAATTATAGAGAATATGCTAGTTAAGACCGGGTCGTTGGTTTTCCCGGCCGATTTCGTGGTGTTGGATATGGAAGTGGATGGGAGGATTCCACTGATTTTGGGTCGGCCATTTTTAAATACGGCTAGATGTATCATTGATGTCTATGGCCAACAGTTGACCCTTTGGATAGATGATTTGCATGCAACTTTCTCAATCGACCATGCATTAAAATACCCTGCCTACACTGATGATACATGTTATTTTCTTAACACTGTGAATGTCCAGTCTGATTTGTTGCAGGAATTCCCAGAGTTACAGGGTTCAGGAGAATGTTCATTGGTTGAAATTGATGAAGAGTTACAGGTTGAGGAGGTAGATATTTTGACCACCTTGATGGAAAACGGCTATGAGCCGACTGAGGAGGAGTTCAAGGAACTTGAACGTTATGCGGATTATCGGAGCAGGTCTTCAATTGAAGAACCTCCAAAGCTAGAATTGAAGCCATTTCCAGATCATTTGGAATATACTTATTTGCAGGAGGAATCTAAGCTCCCGGTAATTATTTCTTCTTCTCTTACTACAGGTCAAAAAACTGAGCTTGTAACCATGCTGCAGGCCCATAAACCGGCCATTGCATGGAAAATTCATGACATTAATTGTATTAGTCCCTCCTATTGCACCCACAAAATCCTAATGGAGGATAACTGCAAATCTGTGGTGCAACGACAAAGGAGGTTGAACCCGCACATGCAAGATGTCGTGAAGAAAGAGATCATTAAGCTCCTCGATGCAGGTCTGATTTACTCGATCTATGACAGTCCTTGGATTAGCCCGGTACACTGTGTACCTAAGAAAGGTGGTATGACTGTTACCACTAATGATAAAAATGAGTTAATTTCCACTAGGACTGTCACGGGGTGGCGTGTTTGTATTGACTATCGTAAGTTGAACGACGCCACACGCAAGGACCACTTCCCGTTAACTTTTATGGATTAAATGCTAGAGAGGTTAGCGGGAAACAGGTTTTACTGTTTTCTTGATGGATTTTTGGGCTATTTTCAAATTCCTATCTCGCCCGAGGACCAGGAGAAAACTACTTTCACGTGCCCGTATGACACATTTTCATACTGACGCATGCCCTTTGGCCTTTGCAATGCTCTAGCTACTTTTCAAAGGTGCATGATGGTCATATTCCATGATATGATAGAGGATTACATGGAGGTGTTCATGGATGACTATTCGGTCTTCGGTGACACTTTCAATTCATGCCTTCTTAATTTAGAACGGATGTTGGAAAGGTGTGAAAAGTCTAATCTTGTGCTCAATTGGAAAAGTGCCATTTCATGGTTCAAGGGGGCATAGTCCTCGGGCACAAGATTTCTAAGGACGGTATTGAGGTGGATCCAACGAAGGTAACGGCTATTAAGAACCTTCCACCTCCCACCGATGTTAAGGGTCTTCGGAGTTTTCTTGGGCACGCCGGTTTTTATCGGCGGTTCATTAATTATTTTTCTAAAATTGCTAACCCGATGAACAAACTCCTCGAAAAGGACACACCGTGGAATTTCTCCGAAGAATGCCTAAAGGCATTCAATCTTCTTAAGGAGAAACTGATCAATGCACCCATCAAAATTGCTCTGAATTGGTCCCTTCCATTCGAGCTTATGTGCGATGCTTCTGATTTTGCTGTTGGCTCTGTTTTGGCTCAAAGGGTCGAGAAACATTTCCGACCCATTTATTATGAAAGCAAGACCTTGCAGGGAGCACAATTGAATTATACTACCACTGAAAAGGAGCTCCTTGCGGTGGTCTTTTCGTTTGATAAGTTCCGGTCCTACTTAGTCTTGTCTAAGACTATTGTTTTTACGGACCATTCTACTCTGAAGTACCTATTTTTTAAACCGGATGCAAAACCTCGACTACTTAGATGGATCTTGCTTTTGCAAGAATTCGATATCGAGATCCGGGATAAGAAGGGCGCTAAAAATCTAGCGGCTGACCACTTGTCTAGACTCGAGAATCCAAATCTCGAAGTCCTTTACGAATCGAGTATCCATGATGATTTTCCCAATGAATATCTGATATGCTACTAACGGACAGTTTTTATTTTGTGCGGTTTCGTTAGGTCGCACGGTGTCGGATTCGGTAGCACACAGCGTCTTCGTTTATTTATATTTTGCGGGGCCTAAATTTACTTTACTTTCTAAGGTGTAGAAGGTGTAAGTTAACCTAGTGTCGAATTTTATGCTGATTAACGAATTGAAGATCAAGTGGATAATTGTCTTTTAGTTAAATTACCTGGATAAAAGATAGTAGTTGATTTTAGCTAAAGGTCCTAAATGCAGAAAAAGTAAATAAAGTGGGAGGATATCCGAAGTATGCAGATCAAGGAAATGTTGACCAAGATATCAGTATTGGGTTAGGGAAAGGTAATTATGCTTATGTTAAGACTATGCTTGGATTGATGTTGATCTGGTTGGATGAGCCAATTACACAGACCTACTTATCTCTGAACTCTCGGAGTTCTCTTTGAGCAGTGAGAAGTATGTCACTTGGTCGTATAACTGAAGTGTAACAATACCTCGGAGGTTATCCTCAGTAGAGTACTAGGTTTATTAGTTAGTTAAGCTCTAATCCTAACCCTCGTTATCAGTTTAGATAACTGAATAACAACGTGCCGTGTTGATTGAACACTGATCACAAACGGAAGGAGTCCGTCGGTTTAATTGGAAAAACCTTAAATGAAAACTAACAACCATTACATCATACTAGTGAGATCACAACAAATCAAACATTATACAGCATTACAGTTAATATACTGATAGTAAAGCAGATAGAAACCTAATAAGTACCTAAACAGTTGATATGACTAAGACCTAGGGCAACAATCAGACAAGAACATGCAATAGGCATGGGTCATACAGTAGAGGCACTAACTAGATCTTAACAGCTCCTAAGAGGTCTCGTTGGAATAGTCAATAGGCATACTAGGTCATTCATGTCTCAATTCCTAGGTTCCGTGTCCTAAAAGTGCATTAGATGCCTCTCGGGAACTCCGGCCATACCGAGTTCATAGAATCTTCAGATACAGTATAACCAGGGGTCTTAATCCTATGAAGTAGCTAATTTCATATAGGTGGACAAGTCCTAATCACAACCTAAGTTGGTCAATCCTTAAGATGCTAGTATACAAATCTATCAGACTTCCTAATTCAGTATTATAACAGTAATCGTACTAAATTAACATAATTACACTAACCCAAACTTCTATCATGGCAACATACAGATAAATTAAGCTATCATGGCAATATCGGAACGCATTATTAAACATAAAAGATAAGAATACATGTTTAAAACAAAAGACAAGCGTTTCGAATAAAACCTGAAAAAGCCGAACTAATCTGCCCGGGATCGCAGGGACTCGCCGGGATATCCTCCGGAAAATAAAAGCTAAGCTAACTACTACTAAAAACTACCTAAAAATATTGAAAATATAAATTGTATTGCAAGTTGAGTGTGTCTTGAAATGAGTGGAGAAAGCCCCTTTAAATAGATTTGGAATTCTGCCAAATAAGCCTGGCAGGCCGTTTGGCAGGCCGTTTGGCAGGCCGTATGGCACGCCGTATTTGGAAGGCTGTATTCTTGGCAAGCCGTTTGGTGGCTCGTGTGGTGGCACGTATCTGGCAGGCCGTTTCCATAGTGGCAGGCCGTATGGCAGGCCGTATGGCAGGCCGTATGACTTGCTGATCAGGGCCTGATTCACTGGATCGTAACTTGATTTCTTGTCTTTCACCGTTTTCGCTCTAGAATCTTCGTTTTAGCTCTGTTTTACTTGATTCTTTTTGCATCGCATTTGTAATTACTTAATCTACAAAATCAACTGAAAAAACGATAATTTTGCTGACAAAGTTTTAATCTTTATTGTTTTAGGGCCTGATTTAGGGGGTAAAAACGTGACTTTTTGCCCGATATCAAATACCCCACACTTAGCTTTGCTTGTCCTCAAGTAAGAAAGCGGAATATCGGGATCTTTCTAATAGATTCTTACTTGCCCCACCCGTAGATCTTTTTATTATGCCTTCATCAGAAGTCGACTCATCTTTCGAAAGTATTAGAAAAAGTTTCGAACTTCGATGATTTGGTCGCTAGATTTCAATTGCGTCCACAGTGGAAAAGGCATACTTTCCAACTCTCAGATGTAGAGCATACATGATCAGGCTCCTCACTGACGGATCACTCATATCACTCAAGTGTTTAGGGTGTCCTATTCTACTTGTATTGTCACTCAGAAGCCAGTCGTGTAATAGTTCGCATCATAGGCTTGGTAAAGCATCGATATCTCCACCGGTTAAGTAAGGACCGCACTGATCTTCTTCCTAAGCATTCTTTCAAGAGGAAGACGGGTTATAGGGTTTGGTTGGAAATTTATGAGTTTTTGTGAAAGGTATCCAGATCTTTTGATTGAGAGAATTGATAGACTTTAATTCTTCAGAGTATTCATTTTAGATAGATAATGGCTGAGAATTTCGTAAAGGTTTTCTTCGGAAGAGGCGGATTTTGCTAAGACTTTGTCTATAATTTTCTTTTGCTCTTCCAGCATTCTTCTTCAGGGCATCTCCTTGGGTTTCTTTTTGCCTTATTAGAGACTTTGCTCTTAGAGACTTTGCTCTTTCATCACACACACACACACACACACACACATACACACACACACACACACACACATATATATATATATATATATATATATATATTATTTTTTTTATTTTTGTTTTTTGGCATACCCTTTCTTCATAACTTTTGTCTTTCGTTCCTGGTGCCCAGAGAGGAAGTGATAATCCACTGAAAATAGGTCTTTGACCTATCAAAAATAATCAGGCATTCGGAATCTTTCGACTAGTGCTTTTGAAGCGAATTTGATCGATCTATCTCTTCATTGATCTCTGGATCTTTGGTAAATGGAAAGGGGAATGAAATGTGAATGGTGTATTTTGGGAGTGAATTTGGGGTGAATATTTCTGATTCATCAACTCTTTATGTGAGTTGGTCGGGTTGAAATACGTGGAGTGGAAACGGAAACGGATGACTTTTTGTCTTCTCTATTCGGAATGATTTCGGAAGGAGTATCGCACCTGCACCACATATGGCGCTCACTAACCATTGGCCTTGAAACGTATGACTGAACCAAGTTCTAACTTGAACCATACACCGGCACGCTCATCAATTGAAATAACAAATTATTGTAGATTTGATGGGTCATACAGATACTTTGGGTCCAAGATTCCTCACTTTTTAGAGTAGGGGTCGTGCTTGATCATGCGTAGCCTTTAACATATTTCCTTAAAAGAAATCTTTTGACACAAAACATTAGTTTTTAGCTTAATCGTTCCGTTCTAATAAATGTTCCAAAAACCGATTTCTAGCAATTTTATTAGATCTTTTGGGCAAAAACAAAGTAAGAATTTTTCAAAATTACCCAATATCCATTGCTTAATTACCTTTGTACAAAAGAATTTTTTAAAACCTGGCGTTTTATGGTTACTTGACTTTAAAACTTTCGACCTTAAAAACCTTACCCATTACCCCACACTTAGAAGAACATTGTCCCTAATGTTCTCTAGAAAGAATATTTATGCTATATAAATTAAGGACATGACTTCTAAAATTCTAAGTTCGTTGCGGGGGTTACCCCACACTTAGAGATTTTAGTGCGTTATAATTGAAATAGGTTTGAGGAAGGATTACTTCCCTATGGTCGTGTTAACTTTCTTAGTGCTGGGCCTTCCTACAGTCCATCTCCTACATACCAGTCTCTTTTAATAATATTTCTGCATGAAGAACACAAGAGAAAGGCAGCATTTCCACTATATATAACTTTTTATACAATGCTTCAAAAAGATAAAAACTAAAACATAAAATAAAGATAAAGTAGTCTATGGGATACTATCCTGGTCAATGTGTGTCGGCTCTGCAAAGTATCCGAAAACGTCATCCTCCAGGTTCGGCATGTGCTTGAAAGGCTGCCCTATATCCATCTCAGGGCCTAGTAAAGACTCTAGACATAAGTCTGTCGGTATCTCCAGGTGGGATAAGTTTGGAAAAAGCTCCTCGTCAGGCATGCTCCCAGTGATCTCAAATGCCTGGGCCGTTGGTAGCTCCACTGAAATAGGAATAGTGACTAACTGACAACCCTCTGGTAACTCAGCAACTGGAACTGGCTCTGTAACTGGGGCAGGCGGCACGATGGGAGTAGGAGTAGCGTGTGCAGGCATGGAAACAGAGTGAACTGAAGCTGGTGTGGAATGCCCGGGCGTAGACTGTCATGTCGGCTGAACACGGTGTGCTAGCCTAAATGAAGATGGTCCCAGAGTGCGTGGCATCCCCTCACACCTGAGGTATGCTCTCAGAGCTTTATAAAGGCTCTGCTGATCTCTGAGTAGTGCCCATGCAACATCAGGGTCACTCAAAGTAGCTCCGTAATGGATTACCATCTGCGGCTCATGCGTATCTGGAAACTGTGTATGCTCGACCGGTCTCCTGGCCAGACGTCTAGATCGTCGGACAGGGGGAGATGGCGGTGCTTTGCCGATGTCTTCCTCAACGCTCTCTAATACTAATCTCCTTGGGCCTAATTGCCCTGTTGATGGCCTGTTCTGATTAGCACTGCTTCCGGATGAGTAAACTACAGGAGTCCTCCTCCTGCAAACGGGAATGTAAGCTGATGCTCCTGAACTTGGCATTGCGCCTAAACACATTCAACAAACTTATAAGCACTAAGCGCAAGTATGGCGCTTAGTTTGTTAGTACAGAAATAATATCTTAAGACTGAAAATAATGAAAAAGAAAATAATAAGTAATAATAAAAAGGATAATAAAAAGGATAAGCAAGGGGTGCCTCCCAAGAGCGCTTTGTTTATCAAGTCGTTACAGCTCGACTTTTCCTTGTCAGATCTTCAGAATGGATCAAAGGAGAAAAGGTGCTCCTCCTTATCGTGTTCTTCTAAATAGGCTTTCAACAAGTGGCCATTGACTTTGAAATTACCAGTAGGTCCTTCCAATTCCACGGCTCCGTGTGGAAAAGCGTGTACAACTTTGTATGGGCCACTCCATCTGGATCTAAATTTTCCCGCGAACTTCTTAAACCGAGAATTGAAGAGAAGAACTTTATCTCTAGGGGCGAACTTTTTAGGGATTAATTTTACATCATGCGTAAGCTTCGTTCGTTCCGTGTAGATGTATGACGTTTCATATGCTTGGTCTCTCAATTCGGCTAGTTCGTTCAATTGCATTTTTCTATGTCTTCCTGTAACTGAGGGATCGAGGTTGCAGGTCTTCAGTGCCCAGAGAGCTTTATATTCGAGTTCTAACGGAAGGTGACAAGCTTTTCCATAGATCATTCGGTAGGGTTTAGTTCCTAGAGGATTCTTGTAAGCAGTCCGTAATGCCCACAGAGCATCATCTAGCTTCTTGGCCCATTTATTTCCATGATGGCTGACAGTGCATTCTAAGATTCTTTTGAGTGCTCTGTTCGTGACCTCTGCTTGTCCGTTGGTCTGCGGATGATAGGCAGTGGACATCTTGTGGGTAACTCCGTATTGTGGCATCACCTTCATAAACTGAGTGTTACAGAAGTGTGTGCCTCTATCACTTATTATCGCACGGGGAGCTCCAAATCTGCAGAATAGTCTCTTCAGGAAATTTGTGACGACTTTGGCATCATTAGTTGGAAATGCTTGAGCTTCGACCCATCTGGAGACGTAATCTACTACTACGAGGACGTATTCTTTCCCGTTAGACTTTGGGAATGGGCCCATGAAGTCTAATCCCCATATATCGAAGATCTCGCAAGCTTGGATATTAGTCCTAGGCATCTCGTTCTTCATAGAGATATTGCCTTGCCTTTGGCGTGCGTCGCAACGCTTTACAAGCTCTTGCGCATCCCGAAATATAGATGGCCAGTAGAATCTTGATTCGTAGACTTTCCTTGCGGTTAAGTTTGCTCCATGATGACCTCCAGTTGGTCCATGGTGACATTGGTGAAGAATCCCTGCTGCTTGCTTCTCAACTACGCACCTCCTGATTATTTGATCAGGGCAAATTCTAAACTGGTAAGGATCTTCCCAGTAGTAGTACTTGGCATCCCTAAAGAACTTCCTTCTTCGGGAGGTACTCATACCCTTTTGTACTACTCCGGCAACTAGGTAGTTGGCCATGTCGGCATACCAAGGAGTGTCATTAAACTGTGATCCTATGTGAGTTTGTCTAAAACTCATAAGCTGTTCTTCCGAAAATTTATCTCTGATATCTTGTTCTGCAAGTTTTTCCATCGTTGGGTTTTCCAAACGACTAAGATGATTTGCTGCGACGTTCTCAGCTCCTTTCTTGTCTTTAATCTTGATGTCGAATTCTTGAAGGAGTAAGATCCATCGTAGGAGTCTTGGTTTCGCATCTTACTTAGTGAATAGATATTTGAGGGCTGAATGATCTGTATAGACCGTAGTTTTGGACAAGATAAGATAGGAACAAAATTTTTCGAAGGCGAATACTACGGCTAGCAGCTCCTTCTCTGTGGTAGTGTAATTCTCTTGAGCTCCGGTTAAGGTTTTGCTTGCGTAATAGATTGGATGAAAGTGTTTATCTACCCGTTGTCCAAGCACTGATCCAACTACGAAATCGCTTGCATCACACATGATCTCAAAGGGTAGACTCCAATCAGGAGCTATCATGATCGGTGCATGTGTTATCTGCTCTTTCAGATAGTTGAATGCTTTTCGACATTCTTCATTGAAGACAAATGGGTCTTCCTTTCCTAAGAGGTGAGTGAGAGGTCCTGATCACAACCAGGGGTCTTAATCCTATGAAGTAGCTAATTTCATATAGGTGGACAAGTCCTGATCACAACCTAAGTTGGTCAATCCTTAAGATGCTTGCATACAAATCTATCAGACTTCCTAATTCAGTATTATAATAGTAATCAGACTAACTTAACATAATTACGCTAACCCAAACTTCTATCATGGCAACATACAGATAAATTAAGCTATCATGGCAATATCGGAATGCATTATTAAACATAAAAGATAAGAATACATGTTTAATAAAAAAGACAAGCGTTTCGAATAAAACCTGAAAAAGCCGAACTAATCTGCCCGGGATCGCAGGGACTCGCCGGGATATCCTCCGGAAAATAAAAGCTAAGCTAACTACTACTAAAAACTACCTAAAAATATTGAAAATATAAATTGTATTGCAAGTTGAGTGTGTCTTGGAATGAGTGGAGAAAGCCCCTTTAAATAGACTTGGAATTCTGCCAAATACGCCTGGCAGGCCGTTTGGCAGGCCGTTTGGCAGGCCGTTTGGCAGGCCGTATTTGGCAGGCCGTATTCTTGGCAAGCCGTTTGGTGGCTTGTGTGGTGCCACGCATCTGGCAGGCCGTTTCCATAGTGGCAGGCCGTATGACTTGCTGATTAGGGCCTGATTCACTGGATCGTAACTTGATTTCTTGTCTTTCACCGTTTTCGCTCTAGAATCTTCATTTTAGCTCCGTTTTACTTGATTCTTTTTGCATCGCCTTTGTAATTACTTAATCTACAATATAAACTGAAAAAACGATAATTTTGTCGACAAAGTTTTAATCTTTATTGTTTTAGGGCCTGATTTAGGGGGTAAAAACGTGACTTTTTGCCCGATATCAATATCTCATGGCGATGGACAAGGTGGACGAGCCATGGTACGTGGACATTGCTAATTATCTCGTTGAGGGATTCTTGGAAAAGGGTGGTCACATCAAAAGAGGAAGAAATTCTTCAGTGACCTTAAGTACTATTTCTGGGAGGCTCCCTATGTGATGACCCGAAAATTTCTGACCAAATTTAAACTTAATCTTTGTATGATTAACATTTCCGACACGATAAACAAAGTCTGTAATATTGAGTCACGATAGTTTTGGAACTATATTCATATAATCAATTATTCTTTGACTGTTCCCTATGATTCACGAACAATATATATATATAACTTAATGTGCATATATATATATATATGATTTCAAGTTATTTAGTAAACGATAGTAACATTCGTTTGTTAATTCGATTGATATTTAGATAAGTGAACTAAAACGTTTAAAATAAACAAGTAAAACACTAATTTGCTACAGTGTTTTCAAATTGCCACATTACTCAAAATGCTACAGTGTTTTCGAAAATCACTATTTGCTACAGTGAAATTGACTTTGCTACAGTGAATTGCTACAGTAAAAATTGACTTTGCTACAGTAAAACACTATTTTAAAATGTATTTTAACAAATTGCCATACCAACTATCGGGAATTAGCAATCAGTATCTTGAAATCTTGTAGCACGTCTACGCCAACAGTTATATGTGTACATATAACGTCTACCTCCTGGACTTACATACTTCGAATGTGAAGTTTCCGAAAAACACCCCAAACTACGAAACTAGTTCTCCGAATTTTGGAAAAATGTTGATGAAGCAGCAAAAACTGTAAACGACCTTAACAGTCAAAAGTTTGATGATAAAGAATAGTATGGTGGTAAAGCAGAGAAAAAGAGAAGGTTTGGAATTGAAAAACGGATTGAGCAGACCATGAAGGAGGCTGTGGACAAATCACAAAGACTAAATCTACCTTCAAAGAATCCAAATGATTCAGAGTCTGCTGAAATCATTAACGAATACCTTGCTCCTTACACTAAAACCTTTGCGGACAATATTCTTCATCATCATCTTATCTTAAATATTCTAAGATATCATCGTATCTCCCATTATAAATATCCTCCATATTTCTGAAAATATTTTTTGAAACCATTCTTATCTGAAATCATTACCTCTTCGCGCTATCTGTGTTACATCATAAAAGAAACTATTTTAATTTCTAAAATCTGAAAAATTCGAAAAAAATGGATGTTTTGAAGTAATGTTGGGAACTGAAGCATGAGTTAGTATAATATAATGACACTTGATCAACGTGATTATATTACAGTAAGTCATGTTGAGTTTCTAATGGAACGTGACAAAGGTTCACAGATCACACCCTCATCATAAACCATGTTACATAACTCTTTCATTCTATATAATCTCCAAATATATCAAGAAAATATATTTCTTGATGATTCGGTCTTTTTCGGATATTCTGGTAATTTGACAAGTCAGATTGTGCCATTACCGTTTCTTTCTTAGAACATTAATTATGTTTATTCTGAAATTCATACCTACGAATTCTGGACCATTATTCGCTTGACTTAAGGTCGGGAAGAGAAAACGAAAGCATGAAGCTCCGAAATATAATGGAGAACATAAAGCCCGATAACAACCCCGAAATTACAAACCGTGTATATCAATGCGTATAGCAATATAAAGACACGGGAGAATGAAAAACACTATAACCCCAAGGTAATAGTAGAAGAAAATAACTTCCTCTGGTGGTAGATGAAAAAGAAGAATGACAGATATGAAAGTTAGGAGTATATCAAGAATCAGAACTGGATGAAGCATTTCACAATCTTTTGAAAGTATGAAATGAGGAAGAAGATGTAGGAGTAGTGAAAACAATGAAATGGAAGAGGTCAATTTATAGCAAAATATCGGACGCAGCAATAGAGGCAGATTACGCATTTAATCAAAGAAAATCCTAATTTCCGCAAATTCCGAAAAATCAAATCTTATTTAAATTATGAAGATTTTCTGTTCCTTAAAATCCAGAAATCAATCGTTACTATATCAAGAGATAAGACACATCTCTATTCTCCATTTCATTTTATTACGATAACTTCTCTCATACGCTTCGAGTAATTGGATTATTTTATCCATATTATTCAAACATAGATAAAACTCTATTATCAACTCATATTCGTCATTAAAACATTTTTATTGATAGACATGACGACCTCACTCAAATTTCGGGACGAAATTTCTTTAACGGGTAGGTACTGTGATGACCCGAAAATTTCTGACCAAATTTAAACTTAATCTTTGTATGATTAACATTTCCGACACGATAAACAAAGTCTGTAATATTGAGTCACGACAGTTTTGGAACTATATTCATATAATCAATTATTCTTTGACTGTTCCCTATGATTCACGAACAATATATATATATAACTTAATGTGCATATATATATATATGATTTCAAGTTATTTAGTAAACGATAGTAACATTCGTTTGTTAATTCGATTGATATTTAGATAAGTGAACTAAAACGTTTAAAATAAACAAGTAAAACACTAATTTGCTACAGTGTTTTCAAATTGCCACATTACTCAAAATGCTACAGTGTTTTCGAAAATCACTATTTGCTACAGTGAAATTGACTTTGCTACAGTGAATTGCTACAGTAAAAATTGACTTTGCTACAGTAAAACACTATTTTAAAATGTATTTTAACAAATTGCCATACCAACTATCGGGAATTAGCAATCAGTATCTTGAAATCTTGTAGCACGTCTACGCCAACAGTTATATGTGTACATATAACGTCTACCTCCTGGACTTACATACTTCGAATGTGAAGTTTCCGAAAAACACCCCAAACTACGAAACTAGTTCTCCGAATTTTGGAAAAATGTTGATGAAGCAGCAAAAACTGTAAACGACCTTAACAGTCAAAAGTTTGATGATAAAGAATAGTATGGTGGTAAAGCAGAGAAAAAGAGAAGGTTTGGAATTGAAAAACGGATTGAGCAGACCATGAAGGAGGCTGTGGACAAATCACAAAGACTAAATCTACCTTCAAAGAATCCAAATGATTCAGAGTCTGCTGAAATCATTAACGAATACCTTGCTCCTTACACTAAAACCTTTGCGGACAATATTCTTCATCATCATCTTATCTTAAATATTCTAAGATATCATCGTATCTCCCATTATAAATATCCTCCATATTTCTGAAAATATTTTTTGAAACCATTCTTATCTGAAATCATTACCTCTTCGCGCTATCTGTGTTACATCATAAAAGAAACTATTTTAATTTCTAAAATCTGAAAAATTCGAAAAAAATGGATGTTTTGAAGTAATGTTGGGAACTGAAGCATGAGTTAGTATAATATAATGACACTTGATCAACGTGATTATATTACAGTAAGTCATGTTGAGTTTCTAATGGAACGTGACAAAGGTTCACAGATCACACCCTCATCATAAACCATGTTACATAACTCTTTCATTCTATATAATCTCCAAATATATCAAGAAAATATATTTCTTGATGATTCGGTCTTTTTCGGATATTCTGGTAATTTGACAAGTCAGATTGTGCCATTACCGTTTCTTTCTTAGAACATTAATTATGTTTATTCTGAAATTCATACCTACGAATTCTGGACCATTATTCGCTTGACTTAAGGTCGGGAAGAGAAAACGAAAGCATGAAGCTCCGAAATATAATGGAGAACATAAAGCCCGATAACAACCCCGAAATTACAAACCGTGTATATCAATGCGTATAGCAATATAAAGACACGGGAGAATGAAAAACACTATAACCCCAAGGTAATAGTAGAAGAAAATAACTTCCTCTGGTGGTAGATGAAAAAGAAGAATGACAGATATGAAAGTTAGGAGTATATCAAGAATCAGAACTGGATGAAGCATTTCACAATCTTTTGAAAGTATGAAATGAGGAAGAAGATGTAGGAGTAGTGAAAACAATGAAATGGAAGAGGTCAATTTATAGCAAAATATCGGACGCAGCAATAGAGGCAGATTACGCATTTAATCAAAGAAAATCCTAATTTCCGCAAATTCCGAAAAATCAAATCTTATTTAAATTATGAAGATTTTCTGTTCCTTAAAATCCAGAAATCAATCGTTACTATATCAAGAGATAAGACACATCTCTATTCTCCATTTCATTTTATTACGATAACTTCTCTCATACGCTTCGAGTAATTGGATTATTTTATCCATATTATTCAAACATAGATAAAACTCTATTATCAACTCATATTCGTCATTAAAACATTTTTATTGATAGACATGACGACCTCACTCAAATTTCGGGACGAAATTTCTTTAACGGGTAGGTACTGTGATGACCCGAAAATTTCTGACCAAATTTAAACTTAATCTTTGTATGATTAACATTTCCGACACGATAAACAAAGTCTGTAATATTGAGTCACGACAGTTTTGGAACTATATTCATATAATCAATTATTCTTTGACTGTTCCCTATGATTCACGAACAATATATATATATAACTTAATGTGCATATATATATATATGATTTCAAGTTATTTAGTAAACGATAGTAACATTCGTTTGTTAATTCGATTGATATTTAGATAAGTGAACTAAAACGTTTAAAATAAACAAGTAAAACACTAATTTGCTACAGTGTTTTCAAATTGCCACATTACTCAAAATGCTACAGTGTTTTCGAAAATCACTATTTGCTACAGTGAAATTGACTTTGCTACAGTGAATTGCTACAGTAAAAATTGACTTTGCTACAGTAAAACACTATTTTAAAATGTATTTTAACAAATAGCGAGACGATGATTTATAGAAGTAAATGACCAAAACACTCAAATGTATAAGTTATAATTTGAGTGATATAATTTAGGGATAATTTAGGGCTATATTTTGACAAATGTATGTGACACGAAACGTTAAATGCAAGTTTTCTCAGCGTACAAAAGGACATTTGAAAAACCGGAACCGGGACATAAGTTGAGTGATGACGTACGACTTATCGGAAGTAAAATTACAAATCAACTATGCATGTGAATTTAATATAATATATAATTAATTATTTAAATTATATATATTATATATTTATTTATTCATGTCGACAAACAAAAAACAAAAGAAATGTGAGCTGTAATTGGAGGCCATGCGATCGCATGGCCATATAGAAGAAACCCCATGCGATCGCATGGGGATAGATTTCAGCTCTGATTGCTATAAATTGCTCGTTTTGCTCGATGATAATCACACACAAACACACACACAGATATTTATTTTTACTCCGTATTTATTTATTTATTATTATTATTATTATTATTATTATTATTAATAAGATTATTATTAATCTTATTATTTTTATTATTAGTATTATTATTTTTGCGATACAAAAATAAAAATGTACCTAAAATATTACGACGGAGTGCTGTCCAAGTAACTTTCAAAATGGTTTCCAAGCGAGCTAGAGCTAAGGAAATTATGGGTTATTGCCAAGGAAATTATGGGTAATGTTCGGGGGTATTTTTGTGAATCAAACCTCGTGTTTATCATCTCCGATGCGTCTATGTGCTTTCCTACAATATTGTATATCAATATTAAACAGTGAGTTCATTTGATCCTTTTTTAAATATATTTTTGGGCTGAGAATACATGCGCTGTTTTATAAAATGAATACAAAAACTAAAACTGATTTGAGTGAGTTTCATATGATCCCTTTTACTCAATATATTTTTGGGCTGAGAATACATGCGACTGTTTATAAATACTGAAAATACTAGATTTATATGCGTGAGTTTCATATGATCCCTTTTACTCAATATATTTTTGGGCTGAGAATACATGCGACTGTTTATAAATACTGAAAATACTAGATTTATATGCGTGAGTTTCATATGATCCCTTTTACTCAATATATTTTTGGGCTGAGAATACATGCGACTGTTTATAAATACTGAAAATACTAGATTTATATGCGTGAGTTTCATATGATCCCTTTTACTCAATATATTTTTGGGCTGAGAATACATGCACTTTATTTTAAACGCAATGGATACAAGTACATACTAAATTCTACACCGAGTTTGAACCGAAAATCCCTTAGCTTTGGTAACTAGTAACCGCCGGTTATAAGAACTGGTGGGCGTGAGTAGTTATATATGGATCCATAGGGCTTGATATCCCCGTCCGAGCTAGAGCACTAGCCTTTTAACGGACGTATGCTATTTGAGAAGCGTACACGTTGGTTTGCGTGTATTATTAAGATGATTATAGAAAGGGTACAAATTATATATACGTTAAGTTTAGTTACCAGGGTGCTCAATTTCGTAGAATATTTTGATAAACGTTTCTGGATGAAACAACTGAAATCTTGTGATCCACCTTTATATACAGATTATACGAAACATTAAAACTATGAACTCACCAACCTTTGTGTTGACACTTGTTAGCATGTTTATTCTCAGGTTTCCTAGAAGTCTTCCGCTGTTTGCTTATATGTTAGACAAGCTATGTGCATGGAGTCATACATGGCATATTTTTCAAGGAAACGTTGCATTCACCAAATCATCACCATGTATCTTATTTTGACTGCATTGTCAACGGAAGTACTATTGTAAACTATTATTTACAGTGATTGTATATATGTAGAAATTATCAGATGTCGAAAACCTTTGATTTAAATATTCATTATGGTGTGCCTTTTTAAAAGAATGCAATGTTTACAAAACGTATCATATAGAGGTCAAATACCTCGCAATGAAATCAATGAATGACGTATTGTCCATATGGATTTGGAGCGATCGTCACAGTTGGTATCAGAGCCAGGTTCTAGCGAACCAGGTCTTGCATGAATGTGTCTAACTGATAGTTGTTAAGATGCATTAGTAAGTCTGGACTTCGACCGTGTCTGCATGTTAAAAGTTTTGCTTATTACTTCTTGTCGAAAATTTCATGCTTATCATTCTTAAGTCTAGACACGTTTTACTGCATTGATTGCATAAATAGGGTATAGACAAAAATTCATATCTTAGCGTATCTGTTACTGTAAACGTTTCCTGACATCTTCCGAAAATTTCTCCGTGATTTATGGAATTTGGTATTATATATACATATGTAAATTATGTATTGAAGAGTACCAATCTAAATTCTATAATCTATTTCATATCAAAAATCATCTCTCTAATTATACTAGATGGATCTCGTATCTAGTTCAAATTCCTTAAACTCCGACAGCTATTCCGATATGGATATTCACCTGAATTCCGAAGACAGTGTAACCGGAATGGATCAACCAATCAGCCATCACCTATTCTGGATGAATTGGGGATGGGTTCGTAGCCTACTTAATTATTGGAGACAAGAAGAAGGCGATCCCTTCCATCCACCACATTGCCCTCTTGGCGAAGAACCTGAAGCACTTACCGGCGAACCTGTTCGTGATACCATTTTCTCTCTCATCTCCAGAATATCTCGTCATGATCATATACTCTCTCAAATTCTGGATCTTATTCATCCGCTCGTCCGAACCGCCAATCATCCCGGTGTAGTAGAAGAAGTTAACGAGCTTCACGCTCGGGTAGTGGCTTTGGAGAATATGGTGCAAAGGTTACAAGCACCAGCAGCATCACCGGCATCAACAGTACCACCGACAACACCACCAACAGTACCATTACCACCACCAACAACATCCGCATCGCAAACCTCAACTTCACAATATGTTCCACGAGCATCAACGTCATACGCACCGTAGTTACCAAGAAATACCAACAACGATAACCGCTGAAGTATTAACTCATTTCCCCTGAAGAAATTTTATGTATATTTAATATATATGAATTTTGAAATCAAAATAAATCTTTTCGTACCAAGTTATTACGTGTAAATCTTAACTGGTAGGTACTACTCGGTTAATTCATATTACTAATATGCTATGATGTACATCCTTCGTTAATGACTTAACCATCGTTAACTACAATCTCTGCTTCCAACTCAATGAATTCCATTTCATAATAAACTAAGTATATTATTCAATTATATGGTTGATTTTATACTTTCATCTTCGATGTATTCGAAACTTTCTAGAAAACATCATTCGTACCTTGCGAAGTTAGCAAGATTTCCATGAGCACCAACATGATTCACTGAGAAAATATCAATAAAACTAAGTACTGATTACATTAGTGAAATACTCCGTAAAGATTATTAAATCTTTAATGTTTTATTCATTTCTAATTCAAGTCAAAAATTAAATGAGCTTAATATGATATTAACTCATCAAATCTGTATTACGTCTGAAGAAAATATACATACATATATTTTCATAAAGACGGTAATAAAAATTCTTTTGTACAAAATATTACTTGTGAAATCTTTAACAGGTAGGTAATTCTCGGGAAATATTTAAGTTCACAATTAATATGTTACACTGTACATTCTTCAACTTTGATTCAAAAATTATTAACTATGCTCACAGCGATATAGAATCGTTTCCATACAAATTCAATTACATATTCTGATATTGACGGATCAGAATCCAAGTCAAGATTTAACGGGTGACATCATTTTTAGATCTCTACATCTTTCAAAGCTATACTTTGACTTCAAAAATGTGAAAGATCCTTTAGCATTGTTATTACTGAAAATAACCATGCAATTTCTTTTCAAAGTATCCAGTATTATCAACCGTTCAACCAGTCAACGACGACCTTTCAGACTTGTAACTTTGGCATAAACATTTTTGTTATCGGGGAATCTTTCATGTTCCACCACATTAGCAGTAAATTTACCAACAACTTCATTGATCTTTGACCTTCCGAAAAATCCTTATACTCATTGAAACTGTATCATGTACTCATCCACATCTTGTAACGGCAATTGCCATACCAACTATCGGGAATTAGCAATCAGTATCTTGAAATCTTGTAGCACGTCTACGCCAACAGTTATATGTGTACATATAACGTCTACCTCCTGGACTTACATACTTCGAATGTGAAGTTTCCGAAAAACACCCCAAACTACGAAACTAGTTCTCCGAATTTTGGAAAAATGTTGATGAAGCAGCAAAAACTGTAAACGACCTTAACAGTCAAAAGTTTGATGATAAAGAATAGTATGGTGGTAAAGCAGAGAAAAAGAGAAGGTTTGGAATTGAAAAACGGATTGAGCAGACCATGAAGGAGGCTGTGGACAAATCACAAAGACTAAATCTACCTTCAAAGAATCCAAATGATTCAGAGTCTGCTGAAATCATTAACGAATACCTTGCTCCTTACACTAAAACCTTTGCGGACAATATTCTTCATCATCATCTTATCTTAAATATTCTAAGATATCATCGTATCTCCCATTATAAATATCCTCCATATTTCTGAAAATATTTTTTGAAACCATTCTTATCTGAAATCATTACCTCTTCGCGCTATCTGTGTTACATCATAAAAGAAACTATTTTAATTTCTAAAATCTGAAAAATTCGAAAAAAATGGATGTTTTGAAGTAATGTTGGGAACTGAAGCATGAGTTAGTATAATATAATGACACTTGATCAACGTGATTATATTACAGTAAGTCATGTTGAGTTTCTAATGGAACGTGACAAAGGTTCACAGATCACACCCTCATCATAAACCATGTTACATAACTCTTTCATTCTATATAATCTCCAAATATATCAAGAAAATATATTTCTTGATGATTCGGTCTTTTTCGGATATTCTGGTAATTTGACAAGTCAGATTGTGCCATTACCGTTTCTTTCTTAGAACATTAATTATGTTTATTCTGAAATTCATACCTACGAATTCTGGACCATTATTCGCTTGACTTAAGGTCGGGAAGAGAAAACGAAAGCATGAAGCTCCGAAATATAATGGAGAACATAAAGCCCGATAACAACCCCGAAATTACAAACCGTGTATATCAATGCGTATAGCAATATAAAGACACGGGAGAATGAAAAACACTATAACCCCAAGGTAATAGTAGAAGAAAATAACTTCCTCTGGTGGTAGATGAAAAAGAAGAATGACAGATATGAAAGTTAGGAGTATATCAAGAATCAGAACTGGATGAAGCATTTCACAATCTTTTGAAAGTATGAAATGAGGAAGAAGATGTAGGAGTAGTGAAAACAATGAAATGGAAGAGGTCAATTTATAGCAAAATATCGGACGCAGCAATAGAGGCAGATTACGCATTTAATCAAAGAAAATCCTAATTTCCGCAAATTCCGAAAAATCAAATCTTATTTAAATTATGAAGATTTTCTGTTCCTTAAAATCCAGAAATCAATCGTTACTATATCAAGAGATAAGACACATCTCTATTCTCCATTTCATTTTATTACGATAACTTCTCTCATACGCTTCGAGTAATTGGATTATTTTATCCATATTATTCAAACATAGATAAAACTCTATTATCAACTCATATTCGTCATTAAAACATTTTTATTGATAGACATGACGACCTCACTCAAATTTCGGGACGAAATTTCTTTAACGGGTAGGTACTGTGATGACCCGAAAATTTCTGACCAAATTTAAACTTAATCTTTGTATGATTAACATTTCCGACACGATAAACAAAGTCTGTAATATTGAGTCACGACAGTTTTGGAACTATATTCATATAATCAATTATTCTTTGACTGTTCCCTATGATTCACGAACAATATATATATATAACTTAATGTGCATATATATATATATGATTTCAAGTTATTTAGTAAACGATAGTAACATTCGTTTGTTAATTCGATTGATATTTAGATAAGTGAACTAAAACGTTTAAAATAAACAAGTAAAACACTAATTTGCTACAGTGTTTTCAAATTGCCACATTACTCAAAATGCTACAGTGTTTTCGAAAATCACTATTTGCTACAGTGAAATTGACTTTGCTACAGTGAATTGCTACAGTAAAAATTGACTTTGCTACAGTAAAACACTATTTTAAAATGTATTTTAACAAATAGCGAGACGATGATTTATAGAAGTAAATGACCAAAACACTCAAATGTATAAGTTATAATTTGAGTGATATAATTTAGGGATAATTTAGGGCTATATTTTGACAAATGTATGTGACACGAAACGTTAAATGCAAGTTTTCTCAGCGTACAAAAGGACATTTGAAAAACCGGAACCGGGACATAAGTTGAGTGATGACGTACGACTTATCGGAAGTAAAATTACAAATCAACTATGCATGTGAATTTAATATAATATATAATTAATTATTTAAATTATATATATTATATATTTATTTATTCATGTCGACAAACAAAAAACAAAAGAAATGTGAGCTGTAATTGGAGGCCATGCGATCGCATGGCCATATAGAAGAAACCCCATGCGATCGCATGGGGATAGATTTCAGCTCTGATTGCTATAAATTGCTCGTTTTGCTCGATGATAATCACACATAAACACACACACAGATATTTATTTTTACTCCGTATTTATTTATTTATTTATTATTATTATTATTATTATTATTATTATTATTATTATTAATAAGATTATTATTAATCTTATTATTTTTATTATTAGTATTATTATTTTTGCGATACAAAAATAAAAATGTACCTAAAATATTACGACGGAGTGCTGTCCAAGTAACTTTCAAAATGGTTTCCAAGCGAGCTAGAGCTAAGGAAATTATGGGTTATTGCCAAGGAAATTATGGGTAATGTTCGGGGGTATTTTTGTGAATCAAACCTCGTGTTTATCATCTCCGATGCGTCTACGTGCTTTCCTACAATATTGTATATCAATATTAAACAGTGAGTTCATTTGATCCTTTTTTAAATATATTTTTGGGCTGAGAATACATGCGCTGTTTTATAAAATGAATACAAAAACTAAAACTGATTTGAGTGAGTTTCATATGATCCCTTTTACTCAATATATTTTTGGGCTGAGAATACATGCGACTGTTTATAAATACTGAAAATACTAGATTTATATGCGTGAGTTTCATATGATCCCTTTTACTCAATATATTTTTGGGCTGAGAATACATGCGACTGTTTATAAATACTGAAAATACTAGATTTATATGCGTGAGTTTCATATGATCCCTTTTACTCAATATATTTTTGGGTTGAGAATACATGCACTTTATTTTAAACGCAATGGATACAAGTACATACTAAATTCTACACCGAGTTTGAACCGAAAATCCCTTAGCTTTGGTAACTAGTAACCGCCGGTTATAAGAACTGGTGGGCGCGAGTAGTTATATATGGATCCATAGGGCTTGATATCCCCGTCCGAGCTAGAGCACTAGCCTTTTAACGGACGTATGCTATTTGAGAAGCGTACACGTTGGTTTGCGTGTATTATTAAGATGATTATACAAAGGGTACAAATTATATATACGTTAAGTTTAGTTACCAGGGTGCTCAATTTCGTAGAATATTTTGATAAACGTTTCTGGATGAAACAACTGAAATCTTGTGATCCACCTTTATATACAGATTATACGAAACATTAAAACTATGAACTCACCAACCTTTGTGTTGACACTTGTTAGCATGTTTATTCTCAGGTTTCCTAGAAGTCTTCCGCTGTTTGCTTATATGTTAGACAAGCTATGTGCATGGAGTCATACATGGCATATTTTTCAAGGAAACGTTGCATTCACCAAATCATCACCATGTATCTTATTTTGACTGCATTGTCAACGGAAGTACTATTGTAAACTATTATTTACAGTGATTGTATATATGTAGAAATTATCAGATGTCGAAAACCTTTGATTTAAATATTCATTATGGTGTGCCTTTTTAAAAGAATGCAATGTTTACAAAACGTATCATATAGAGGTCAAATACCTCGCAATGAAATCAATGAATGACGTATTGTCCATATGGATTTGGAGCGATCGTCACACCCTATCTTTTTCGTTGTTATCCCGATGGGGTTATCCGCCGGTGTGTTTCCGGTGAAGAGTGTATGCGTATTTTGACTGAGTGCTATAGTGGGCCTACCGGTGGGCATTTTGGACCCCAAATCACGGGGCGTAAAGTCTATGATGCCGGCTTCTTTTGGCCGACAATTTTCAAGGATGCCCACCGGATTTGCAAATCGTGCGATTCTTTTCAAAGGGCCGGTAAAGTCACCAAATGGGATGAGATACCTCAACAAAGCATCCAAGTTTGTGAAGTATTTGACGTTTGGGGAATTGACTTTATGGGGCCATTTCCAAAATCTCAGAATTATAGTTACATACTCGTTGCTATTGACTATGTGTCTAAATGGGACGAAGCTCAAGCTTTGGCTACAAACGATGCAGGAGTTGTGATTTCTTTCCTTCAGCATTTATTTTCTCGATTTGAAACTCCTAAAGCTTTGATTAGCGATAGGGGTACTCATTTTTGTAACGCCCAAATGGAGAAGGTATTGAAGCGATATGGAGTTCTCCATAAAGTTTCTACTTCATACCATACCCAAACGAGCGGAAAAGTTGAGAATACCAATCAAGCTCTTAAAGGGATTCTTGAGAAAACTGTGGGGTTGAATCCGAAGGAGTGGGCGAATAAGCTCGATGAAGCTTTGTAGGCATTTCGAACCGCCTACAAAACGCCAATTGGTACCACTCCTTATCTGTTGGTTTATGGAAAAGCGTGTCATCTCCCGTTGGAGATTGAGCATAAAGCGATGTGGGCACTTAAAAGTGCAATTTGGATTTGAAGGAAGCCGGATGCCTAAGGGCGGGGCAATTGGGGCGGGGCAATTGAATGAGCTTGGTGAATTACGCCTTGATGCATATGAGAATTCGTTGATTTATAAAGAGAAAACCAAGCAATGGCATGATAGAAGGTTAAAGGGTCCGAAAGAGTTTAATGAGGGCGATCGAATGCTCTTGTTTAACTCTAGATTGAAGCTTTTACCGGGAAAACTTAAGTCCCGGTGGACGGGACCATTTGAGGTTGTTAAGGTGTACCCATACGGTGCGATTGAGTTGAAAAATGCGAGTGGTACTACCTTTAAGGTGAACGGACATCAAGTGAAGAAATATTTCGATGGTCCACAAATCAGCACTATTTGGGTAATAGTTGATCGTCTCACCAAATCAGCACACTTCCTGCCAATAAGAGAAGATGACAAGATGGAGAAGTTAGCACGACTGTATTTAAAGGAAGTCGTCTCCAGACATGGAATACCAATCTCTATTATCTCTGATAGGGATGGCAGATTTATTTCAAGATTCTGGCAGACATTACAGCAAGCAATAGAAACTCGTCTAGACATGAGTACTGCCTATCATCCACAAACTGATGGGTAGAGCAAAAGGATGATACAAACGCTTGAAGACATGCTACGAGCATGTGTTATTGATTTCGGAAACAGTTGGGATCGACATCTACCGTTAGCAGAATTTTCCTACAACAACAGCTACCATTCAAGCATTGAGATGGCGCCGTTTGAAGCACTTTATGGTAGAAAGTGTAGGTCTCTGATTTGTTGGAGTGAAGTGGGGGATAGACAGATTACGGGTCCAGAGATTATACAAGAAACTACCGAGAAGATCATCCAAATTCAACAACGGTTGAAAACTGCCCAAAGTTGACAAAAGAGCTACGCTGACATTAAAAGAAAAGATATAGAATTTGAAATTGGAGAGATGGTCATGCTTAAAGTTGCACCTTGGAAAGGCGTTGTTCGATTTGGTAAACGAGGGAAATTAAATCCAAGGTATATTGGACCATTCAAGATTATTGATCGTGTCGGACCAGTAGCTTACCGACTTGAGTTACCTCAACAACTCGCGGCTGTACATATCACTTTCCACGTCTCGAATTTGAAGAAATGTTTTGCTAAAGAAGATCTCACTATTCCGTTAGATGAAATCCAAATCAACGAAAAACTTCAATTCATCGAAGAACCCGTCGAAATAATGGATCGTGAGGTTAAAAGACTTAAGCAAAACAAGATACCAATTGTTAAGGTTCGATGGAATGCTCATAGAGGACCCGAGTTCACCTGGGAGCGTGAAGATCAGATGAAGAAGAAATACCCGCATCTATTTCCAGAAGATTCGTCAACACCTTCAACAGCTTAAAATTTCGGGACGAAATTTATTTAATGGGTAGGTACTGTAGTGACCCGAACTTTTCCATGTTTATATATATTAATTGAGATTGATATTTACATGATTAAATATTTCCAACATGTTAAGCAATCAAACTTGTTAAGACTTGATTAATTGAAATATGTTTCATATAGACAATTGACCACCCAAGTTGACCGGTGATTCACGAACGTTAAAACTTGTAAAAACTATATGATGACATATATATGGATATATATATAGTTAACATGATACTATGATAAGTAAACATATTATTAAGTATATTAACAATGAACTACATATGTAAAAAACAAGACTACTAACTTAATGATTTTTAAACGAGACATATATGTAACGATTATCGTTGTAAAGACATTTAATGTATATATATCATATTAAGAGATATTCATACATGATAATATAATAATTTAAAATCTCATTTGATATTATAAACATTGGGTTAACAACATTTAACAAGATCGTTAACCTAAAGGTTTCAAAACAACACTTACATGTAACGACTAACGATGACTTAACGACTCAGTTAAAATGTATATACATGTAGTGTTTTAATATGTATTTATACACTTTTGAAAGACTTCAATACACTTATCAAAATACTTCTACTTAACAAAAATTCTTACAATTACATCCTCGTTCAGTTTCATCAACAATTCTACTCGTATGCACCCGTATTCGTACTCGTATAATACACAGCTTTTAGATGTATGTACTATTGGTATATACACTCCAATGATCAGATCTTAGCAGTCCATGTGAGTCACCTAACATATGTGGGAACCATCATTTGGCAACTAGCATTAAATATCTCATAAAATTACAAAAATATGAGTAATCATTCATGACTTATTTACATGAAAACAAAATTACATATCCTTTATATCTAATCCATACACCAACGACCAAAAACACCTACAAACACTTTCATTCTTCAATTTTCTTCATCTAATTGATCTCTCTCAAGTTCTATCTTCAAGTTCTAAGTGTTCTTCATATATTCTACAAGTTCTAGTTACATAAAATCAAGAATACTTTCAAGTTTGCTAGCTCACTTCCAATCATGTAAGGTGATCATCCAACCTCAAGAAATATTTGTTTCTTACAGTAGGTTATCATTCTAATACAAGGTAATAATCATATTCAAACTTTGGTTCAATTTCTATAACTATAACAATCTTATTTCAAGTGATGATCTTACTTGAACTTGTTTTCGTGTCATGATTCTACTTCAAGAACTTCGAGCCATCCAAGGATCCATTGAAGCTAGATCCATTTTTCTCTTTTCCAGTAGGTTTATCCAAGGAACTTAAGGTAGTAATGATGTTCATAACATCATTCGATTCATACATATAAAGCTATCTTATTCGAAGGTTTAAACTTGTAATCACTAGAACATAGTTTAGTTAATTCTAAACTTGTTCGCAAACAAAAGTTAATCCTTCTAACTTGACTTTTAAAATCAACTAAACACATGTTCTATATCTATATGATATGCTAACTTAATGATTTAAAACCTGGAAACACGAAAAACACCGTAAAACCGGATTTACGCCGTCGTAGTAACACCGCGGGCTGTTTTGGGTTAGTTAATTAAAAACTATGATAAACTTTGATTTAAAAGTTGTTATTCTGAGAAAATGATTTTTATTATGAACATGAAACTATATCCAAAAATTATGGATAAACTCAAAGTGGAAGTATGTTTTCTAAAATGGTCATCTAGACGTCGTTCTTTCGACTGAAATGACTACCTTTATAAAAACGACTTGTAACATATTTTTCCGACTATAAACCTATACTTTTTCTGTTTAGATTCATAAAATAGAGTTCAATATGAAACCATAGCAATTTGATTCACTCAAAACGGATTTAAAATGAAGAAGTTATGGGTAAAACAAGATTGGATAATTTTTCTCATTTTAGCTACGTGAAAATTGGTAACAAATCTATTCCAACCATAACTTAATCAACTTGTATTGTATATTATGTAATCTTGAGATACCATAGACACGTATACAATGTTTCGACCTATCATTTCGACACATCTATATATATTTCGAAACAACCATAGACACTCTATATGTGAATGTTGGAGTTAGCTATACAGGGTTGAGGTTGATTCCAAAATATATATAGTTTGAGTTGTGATCAATACTGAGATACTTATACACTGGGTCGTGGATTGATTCAAGATAATATTTATCGATTTATTTCTGTACATCTAACTGTGGACAACTAGTTGTAGGTTACTAACGAGGACAGCTGACTTAATAAACTTAAAACATCAAAATATATTAAAAGTATTGTAAATATATTTTGAACATACTTTGATATATATGTATATATTGTTATAGGTTCATGAATCAACCAGTGACCAAGTCTTACTTCCCGACGAAGTAAAAATCTGTGAAAGTGAGTTATAGACCCACTTTTAAAATCTAATATTTTTGGGATGAGAATTCATGCAGGTTTTATAAATGATTTACAAAATAGACACAAGTACGTGAAACTACATTCTATGGTTAAATTATCGAAATCGAATATGCCCCTTTTTATTAAGTTTGGTAATCTAAGAATTAGGGAACAGACACCCTAATTGACGCGAATCCTAAAGATAGATCTATTGGGCCTAACAAACCCCATCTAAAGTACCGGATGCTTTAGTACTTCGAAATTTATATCATATCCGAAGGGTGTCCCGGAATGATGGGGATATTCTTATATATGCATCTTGTTAATGTCGGTTACCAGGTGTTCACCATATGAATGATTTTTATCTCTATGTATGGGATGTGTATTGAAATATGAAATCTTGTGGTCTATTATTATGATTTGATATATATAGGTTAAACCTATAACTCACCAACATTTTTGTTGACGTTTTAAGCATGTTTATTCTCAGGTGATTATTAAGAGCTTCCGCTGTCGCATACTTAAATAAGGACGAGATTTGGAGTCCATGCTTGTATGATATTGTGTAAAAACTGCATTCAAGAAATTTATTTTGTTGTAACATATTTGTATTGTAAACCATTATGTAATGGTCGTGTGTAAACAGGATATTTTAGATTATCATTATTTGATAATCTACGTAAAGCTTTTTAAACCTTTATTAATGAAATAAAGGTTATGGTTTGTTTTAAAATGAATGCAGTCTTTGAAAAACGTCTCATATAGAGGTCAAAACCTCGCAACGAAATCAATTAATATGGAACGTTTTTAATCAATAAGAACGGGACATTTCAGTTGGTATCCGAGCGTTGGTCTTAGAGAACCAGAATTTTGCATTAATGTGTCTTATCGAGTTTGTTAGGATGCATTAGTGAGTCTGGACTTCGACAGTGTTTACTTGAAAAATGATTGCTTAACAAATTTTGTTGGAAACTATATATTTTTAACATGTGAATATTATGTGATATATTAATCTCTTAACGCGTTTGATATTATGTGATAGATGTCTACCTCTAGAACAAGTCCCATTGATTCACCTAATAATAATGAAGAGTCAAATGTAAATTGGAATGATTCGTGGACTGATTCACAAGTTCCCGAAGAGGAACCGGAAGAAGAGTCGGAACCGGAAGAAGAAACGGAACCGGAAGAAGAATCGGAACCGGATGAAGAAATAGAACCGGTGGGGAAAATAATAAAACGGTTAAGTAAAAGAAAATCCTCAACCAACCGACCAAGGTTAATTATGGTCAATGGTGTTTCCGCCAAGGAAGCAAAATATTGGGAGGATTACCAATTCTCCGATGAATCGGATTCTGACGAGAATTCCTATGATGTTATAGAAATTACCCCAACTGAATTTAAAAAGGCAAAAGAAAATAATAAGGGAAAGGGCATAAAAATAGAGAAATCTAATTCTAACCCCGATGAACTTTATATGTATCGTCAACCCCCGAAGTCCTTAAGTTGTAACAATGACCCAGGAACCTCTAAACCACCAGGTTTTTCTAAACCAATGTGGAAAACGACGGCTCGTATTAGGGGAACATCATATATCCCTAGAAACTTGGAAAAACGAACCAAAACCGAAGAAGAAGAAACAAGCGAGTCGGAATAAGATAGTTGTATTCGTGTGGTGTAATATATGTAATATAGTGTGCTTATGCTTTATGATATATGTAAAAATTGCTTGTATTAATAAGTATTTTTTTTTATGAATCTAACTCTTGTCTATTTTACAGTATAAAAACACAAAATGGATAGACAACCCAATATTTTAAGAGACCTACCCGGAGACATGATTGATGAAATCTTGTCTAGAGTCGGTCAGAATTCTTCGGCACAACTATTTAAGGCGAGATCAGTTTGTAAGACATTCGAAGAACGTTCTAAGAATGCCTTGGTTTATAAAAGGCTTTCGTTCGAAAGATGGGGGATATCACATTGGGAAATCCATAAGTTACGATGTGTTTACTTTGACGCATATATTGCCGGGAACCCAAATGCTATTTTACGCAATGGGTTAAGAAATTATTTTGACTCAATATATCCGAATATTGGACTTCGTGATTTAGAAAAAGCGGCTAACATGCAACATAAAGAAGCATGTTATGCTTACGGATTAGTAATGTTCGCTTCTCACCAAAGTGAGAACAAGAACATCGGGCTACAACTATTAAACAAAACGTTCCCACAAGTGACGGAGTCGGTAATTGGGGTAAGAAATGAGGTTTTTAGATTGTTACGGGACTGTTGGACATTACGTAACCCTCGTCCCTTTGACGACATTACAACACGTTGTCTTATCAACGACCATAACGGTTATGTTCCACAAGACCAAGGATGAGAAGTAATCCTAGTAAAACCAGAATGCATGACTTGTTTCTGGACGTATGAATTACGTGTCTTTATTGCCTTTGCTGAACGACTTGTGTACTAGCTAGAATTATCTTCACAACCATCTTGTATCAAATTTATTGTGTGCTATATTTCATGCTATATGTAAAATAAGCGGTATTGTAAGTTTGTAAAATATTGTGTAAAAGTTTGAACGCGAAATATTATTATAATCAGTTTTTCATATAGAATTGTAGTAGTTGAATTGTATATTAGCTACTAAGTATGAACTTAACGGGTAGGTACTACCCGAATTTAAACTTATAAAACGCTAATATGAAGAAAAAGCTTTTATAAATGAGTTCATATTATGCTACGAAATACTATTAACTACTCTTAATATTCTGTATGATTAACTTGTTCCATTTGACTATTTTGAAGGAAATGGCACCGACTACTCGACACACCGTGAATATGAATGAAGAGGAATTCCGTACTTTTCTAGCTTCAAACATAGCCGCAGTATAGGCTGCGCTACATACCAACAATAACCTTGGATCTAGCAGTACAGGAAATCGTGTAGGATGCACCTACAAAGAATTCACTGCCTGCAAACCTTTGGAATTTGATGGAACCGAAGGACCGATCGGATTGAAACGGTGGACCGAGAAGGTCAAATCGGTGTTTGCCATAAGTAAGTGTACTGAAGAGGACAAAGTGAAGTACGCCACGCATACCTTCACAGGTTCTGCGTTAACATGGTGGAATACCTATCTAGAGCAAGTGGGACAAGATGATGCGTACGCACTACCGTGGTCAGCATTCAAGCACTTAATGAACGAGAAGTACCGTCCCAGAACCGAGGTCAATAAGCTCAAGACAGAACTTAGAGGGTTACGAACCCAAGGATTTGATATTACCACGTACGAAAGACGATTCACAGAATTGTGCCTATTGTGTCCGGGAGCATTCGAAGATGAGGAAGAGAAGATCGACGCGTTTGTGAAAGGATTATCGGAAAGAATCCAAGAAGATATAAGTTCACACGAGCCCGCCTCCATACAACAGGCATGTAGAATGGCTCACAAACTAGTGAACCAGATTGAAGAAAGAATTAAAGAACAGACTGCTGAAGAGGCCAATGTGAAGCAAGTCAAAAGAAAGTGAGAGGAAAACGGTGATAAGAATCACCAATACAACAACAACAGCAATTACAACAATAATCGCAACAATTATCCCAACAATCGCAACATCAATCGCAACTACAACAAACGGCCCTACAACAAAAACAACAGCAACTACAACAATCATCCCAACAACAATAATAACCGCAACAACAACAACAATCAGAAGCAGCTATGCCAAAGGTGTGAAAAGTATCACTCGGGGTTCTGCACCAAATTTTGCAACAAGTGTAAAAGAAATGGTCATAGCGCGGCGAAGTGTGAGGTCTACGGACCAGGGGTTAATAGAACGAAAGGAACAAATGGTGTCGGAACGAGTAATGGCAGAGCAAGTAGTGTCGGAGCAAGTTATGCCAATGTAGTTTGTTATAAATGTGGAAAACCGGGCCACATTATTAGAAATTGCCCGAACCAGGAGAACACGAATGGATAAGGCCGCGGAAGAGTTTTCAATATTAATGCGGTAGAGGCACAGGAAGACCCGGAGCTTGTTACGGGTACGTTTCTTATTGACAATAAATCTGCTTACGTTTTATTTGATTCGGGTGCGGATAGAAGCTATATGAGTAGAGATTTTTGTGCTAAATTAAGTTGTCCATTGACGCCTTTAGATAGTAAATTTTTACTCGAATTAGCAAATGGTAAATTAATTTCAGCAGATAATATATGTCGGAATCGAGAAATTAAACTGGTTAGCGAAACATTTAAGATTGATTTGATACCAGTAGAGTTAGGGAGTTTTGATGTGATAATCGGTATGGACTGGTTGAAAGAAGTGAAAGCAGAGATCGTTTGTTACAAAAATGCAATTCGCATTATACGAGAAAAAGGAAAACCCTTAATGGTGTACGGAGAAAAGGGCAACACGAAGCTACATCTTATTAATAATTTGAAGGCACAAAAACTAATAAGAAAAGGTTGCTATGCTGTTCTAGCACACGTCGAGAAAGTACAAACTGAAGAAAAGAGCATCAATGATGTTCCCATTGCAAAAGAATTTCTCGATGTATTTCCGAAAGAATTACCGGGATTACCCCCACATCGATCCGTTGAATTTCAAATAGATCTTGTACCAGGAGCTGCACCAATAGCTCGTGCTCCTTACACACTCACACCCAGCGAGATGAAAGAACTGCAAAGCCAATTACAAGAACTTTTAGAGCGTGGTTTCATTCGACCAAGCACATCACCGTGGAGAGCTCCTATTTTGTTTGTCAAGAAGAAAGATGGTACATTCAGGTTGTGTATCGACTACCGAGAGTTGAACAAACTTACCATCAAGAACCGCTACCCACTACCGAGAATCGACGACTTATTTGATCAACTACAAGGCTCGTCTGTTTATTCAAAGATTGACTTACGTTCCGGGTATCATCAAATGCGGGTGAAAGAAGATGATATTCCAAAGACTGCTTTCAGAACACGTTACGGTCATTACGAGTTTATGGTCATGCCGTTTGGTTTAACTAATGCACCAGCTGTGTTCATGGAGCTTATGAACCGAGTGTGTGGACCATACCTTGACAAGTTTGTCATTGTTTTCATTGATGACATACTTATTTACTCAAAGAATGACCAAGAACACGGTGAACATTTGAGAAAGGTGTTAGAAGTATTGAGGAAGGAAGAATTGTACGCTAAGTTTTCAAAGTGTGCATTTTGGTTGGAAGAAGTTCAATTCCTCGGTCACATAGTGAACAAAGAAGGTATTAAGGTGGATCCGGCAAAGATAGAAACTGTTGAAAAGTGGGAGACCCCGAAAACTCCGAAAAACATACGCCAGTTTTTAGGACTAGCTGGTTACTACAGAAGGTTCATCCAAGACTTTTCCAGAATAGCAAAACCCTTGACTGCATTAACGCATAAAGGGAAGAAATTTGAATGGAATGATGAATAAGAGAAAGCGTTTCAGTTATTAAAGAAAAAGCTAACTACGGCACCTATATTGTCATTGCCTGAAGGGAATGATGATTTTGTGATTTATTGTGATGCATCAAAGCAAGGTCTCGGTTGTGTATTAATGCAACGAACGAAGGTGATTGCTTATGCGTCTAGACAATTGAAGATTCACGAACAAAATTATACGACGCATGATTTGGAATTAGGCGCGGTTGTTTTTGCATTAAAGACTTGGAGGCACTACTTATATGGGGTCAAAAGTATTATATATACCGACCACAAAAGTCTTCAACACATATTTAATCAGAAACAACTGAATATGAGGCAGCATAGGTGGATTGAATTATTGAATGATTACGACTTTGAGATTCATTACTACCCGGGGAAGGCAAATGTGGTAGCCGATGCCTTGAGCAGGAAGGACAGAGAACCCATTCGAGTAAAATCTATGAATATAATGATTCATAATAACCTTACTACGCAAATAAAGGAGGCGCAACAAGGAGTTTTAAAAGAGGGAAATTTAAAGGATGAAATACACAAAGGATCGGAGAAGCATCTTAATATTCGGGAAGACGGAACCCGGTATAGGGCTGAAAGGATTTGGGTACCAAAATTTGGAGATATGAGAGAAATGGTACTTAGAGAAGCTCATAAAACCAGATACTCAATACATCTTGGAACGGGGAAGATGTACAAGGATCTCAAGAAACATTTTTGGTGGCCGGGTATGAAAGCCGATGTTGCTAAATACGTAGGAGAATGTTTGACGTGTTCTAAGGTCAAAGCTGAGCATCAGAAACCATCAGGTCTACTTCAACAACCCGAAATCCCGAAATGGAAATGGGAAAACATTACCATGGATTTCATCACTAAATTGCCAAGGACTGCAAGTGGTTTTGATACTATTTGGGTAATAGTTGATCATCTCACCAAATCAGCACACTTCCTGCAAATAAGAGAAGATGACAAGATGGAGAAGTTAGCACGACTGTATTTGAAGGAAGTCGTCTCCAGACATGGAATACCAATCTCTATTATCTCTGATAGGGATGGCAGATTTATTTCAAGATTCTGGCAGACATTACAGCAAGCATTAGGAACTCGTTTAGACATGAGTACTGCCTATCATCCACAAACTGATGGGCAGAGTGAAAGGACGATACAAACGCTTGAAGACATGCTACGAGCATGTGTTATTGATTTCGGAAACAGTTGGGATCGACATCTACCGTTAGCAGAATTTTCCTACAACAACAGCTACCATTCAAGCATTGAGATGGTGCCATTTGAAGCACTTTATGGTAGAAAGTGCAAGTCTCCGATTTGTTGGAGTGAAGTGGGGGATAGACAGGTTACGGGTCCGGAGATTATACAAGAAACTACCGAGAAGATCATCCAAATTCAACAACGGTTGAAAATCGCCCAAAGTCGACAAAAGAGCTACGCTGACATTAAAAGAAAAGATATAGAATTTGAAATTGGAGAGATGGTCATGCTTAAAGTTGCACCTTGGAAAGGCGTTGTTCGATTTGGTAAACGAGGGAAATTAAATCCAAGGTATATTGGAATATTCAAGATTATTAATCGTGTCGGACCAGTAGCTTACCGACTTGAGTTACCTCAACAACTCATGGCTGTACATAACACTTTCCACGTCTCGAATTTGAAGAAATGTTTTACTAAAGAAGATCTCACTATTCCGTTAGATGAAATCCAAATCAACGAAAAACTTCAATTCATCGAAGAACCCGTCGAAATAATGGATCGTGAGGTTAAAAGACTTAAGCAAAACAAGATACCAATTGTTAAGGTTCGATGGAATGCTCATAGAGGATCCGAGTTCACCTGGGAGCGTGAAGATCAGATGAAGAAGAAATACCCGCATCTATTTCCAGAAGATTCGTCAACACCTTCAACAGCTTAAAATTTCGGGACGAAATTTATTTAATGGGTAGGTACTGTAGTAACCCGAACTTTTCCATGTTTATATATATTAATTGAGATTGATATTTACATGATTAAATATTTCCAACATGTTAAGCAATTAAACTTGTTGAGACTTGATTAATTGAAATATGTTTCATATAGACAATTGACCACCCAAGTTGACCGGTGATTCACGAACGTTAAAACTTGTAAAAACTATATGATGACATATATATGGATATATATATAGTTAACATGATACTATGATAAGTAAACATATTATTAAGTATATTAACAATGAACTACATATGTAAAAAACAAGACTACTAACTTAATGATTTTTAAACGAGACATATATGTAATGATTATCGTTGTAAAGACATTTAATGTATATATATCATATTAAGAGATATTCATACATGATAATATCATGATAATATAATAATTTAAAATCTCATTTGATATTATAAACATTGGGTTAACAACATTTAACAAGATCGTTAACCTAAAGGTTTCAAAACAACACTTACATGTAACGACTAACGATGACTTAACGACTCAGTTAAAATGTATATACATGTAGTGTTTTAATATGTATTTATACACTTTTGAAAGACTTCAATATACTTATCAAAATACTTCTACTTAACAAAAATGCTTACAATTACATCCTCGTTCAGTTTCATCAACAATTCTACTCGTATGCACCCGTATTCGTACTCGTACAATACACAGCTTTTAGATGTATGTACTATTGGTATATACACTCCAATGATCAGCTCTTAGCAGCCCATGTGAGTCACCTAACACATGTGGGAACCATCATTTGGCAACTAGCATGAAATATCTCATAAAATTACAAAAATATGAGTAATCATTCATGACTTATTTACATGAAAACAAAATTACATATCCTTTATATCTAATCCATACACCAACGACCAAAAACACCTACAAACACTTTCATTCTTCAATTTTCTTCATCTAATTGATCTCTCTCAAGTTCTATCTTCAAGTTCTAAGTGTTCTTCATATATTCTACAAGTTCTAGTTACATAAAATCAAGAATACTTTCAAGTTTGCTAGCTCACTTCCAATCTTGTAAGGTGATCATCCAACCTCAAGAAATCTTTGTTTCTTACAGTAGGTTATCATTCTAATACAAGGTAATAATCATATTCAAACTTTGGTTCAATTTCTATAACTATAACAATCTTATTTCAAGTGATGATCTTACTTGAAGCTAGATCCATTTTTCTCTTTTCCAGTAGGTTTATCCAAGGAACTTAAGGTAGTAATGATGTTCATAACATCATTCAATTCATACATATAAAGCTATCTTATTCGAAGGTTTAAACTTGTAATCACTAGAACATAGTTTAGTTAATTCTAAACTTGTTCGCAAACAAAAGTTAATCCTTCTAACTTGACTTTTAAAATCAACTAAATACATGTTCTATATCTATATGATATGCTAACTTAATGATTTAAAACCTGGAAACACGAAAAACACCGTAAAACCGGATTTACGCCGTCGTAGTAACACCGCGGGCTGTTTTGGGTTAGTTAATTAAAAACTATGATAAACTTTGATTTAAAAGTTGTTATTCTGAGAAAATGATTTTTATTATGAACATCAAACTATATGGAAAAATTATGGTTAAACTCAAAGTGGAAGTATGTTTTCTAAAATGGTCATCTAGACGTCGTTCTTTCGACTGAAATGACTACCTTTACAAAAACGACTTGTAACTTATTTTTCTGACTATAAACCTATACTTTTTCTGTTTAGATTCATAAAATAGAGTTCAATATGAAACCATAGCAATTTGATTCACTCAAAACGGATTTAAAATGAAGAAGTTATGGGTAAAACAAGATTGGATAATTTTTCTCATTTTAGCTACGTGAAAATTGGTAACAAATCTATTCCAACCATAACTTAATCAACTTGTATTGTATATTATGTAATCTTGAGATACCATAGACACGTATACAATGTTTCGACCTATCATGTCGACACATCTATATATATTTCGGAACAACCATAGACACTCTATATGTGAATGTAGGAGTTAGCTATACAGGGTTGAGGTTGATTCCAAAATATATATAGTTTGAGTTGTGATCAATACTGAGATACGTATACACTGGGTCGTGGATTGATTCAAGATAATATTTATCGATTTATTTCTGTACATCTAACTGTGGACAACTAGTTGTAGGTTACTAACGAGGACAGCTGACTTAATAAACTTAAAACATCAAAATATATTAAAAGTATTGTAAATATATTTTGAACATACTTTGATATATATGTATATATTGTTATAGGTTCGTGAATCAACCAGTGGCCAAGTCTTACTTCCCGACGAAGTAAAAATCTGTGAAAGTGAGTTATAGTCCCACTTTTAAAATCTAATATTTTTGGGATGAGAATACATCCAGGTTTTATAAATGATTTACAAAATAGACACAAGTACGTGAAACTACATTCTATGGTTAAATTATCGAAATCGAATATGCCCCTTTTTATTAAGTTTGGTAATCTAAGAATTAGGGAACAGACACCCTAATTGACGCGAATCCTAAAGATAGATCTATTGGGCCTAACAAACCCCATCCAAAGTACCGGATGCTTTAGTACTTCGAAATTTATATCATATCCGAAGGGTGTCCCGGAATGATGGGGATATTCTTATATATGCATCTTGTTAATGTCGGTTACCAGGTGTTCACCATATGAATGATTTTTATCTCTATGTATGGGATGTGTATTGAAATATGAAATCTTGTGGTCTATTATTATGATTTGATATATATAGGTTAAACCTATAACTCACCAACATTTTTGTTGACGTTTTAAGCATGTTTATTCTCAGGTGATTATTAAGAGCTTCCGCTGTCGCATACTTAAATAAGGACGAGATTTGGAGTCCATGCTTGTATGATATTGTGTAAAAACTGCATTCAAGAAACTTATTTTGTTGTAACATATTTGTATTGTAAACCATTATGTAATGGTCGTGTGTAAACAGGATATTTTAGATTATCATTATTTGATAATCTACGTAAAGCTTTTTAAACCTTTATTGATGAAATAAAGGTTATGGTTTGTTTTAAAATGAATGCAGTCTTTGAAAAACGTCTCATATAGAGGTCAAAACCTCGCAACGAAATCAATTAATATGGAACGTTTTTAATCAATAAGAACGGGACATTTCACCGCGAGCCTCTCCGAGTGAGGCAGATTTTTTGACATTCAGGTTAGGAAGTTTAGAGTGGAACATGAGTAAGATTGGGGTAGCTCGAGCGCTAGATTTATATCCCGAGTTAAATGAAAACGATTTAAAGTGGTTTTTGATTCAGTGCAAAGTGTTTGGGCAGGAACCGTTTAGCGAGAGTGAATATTGGCCAACAGTGGCGAAAGATACTGCGGGTCCGTTTAGTTCCAGTCGGAATGTTCAGTCAATGCTTCGACTTCCGGAGGACCGGATTATTTTTAAGATGATTGCTACTATGTTTATGGCTAGGGGAAATGCGAACAAGATTCAACGAAGGGATCTTTGGATTCTTCAACAGATTAAGTTGAGAGAAAGGATTGACGTCCTGTGCATGTTAGGAGCATGGTTTCAGGAAATTGGCACAGATAAACAAACAGAACGCCCATTGTTAGGTGGGCATTTGGTCATTAGGTTTGATCGGGCATTTTCGGTCCCGACTAGTAGGTGTGATATAGTGAGAGTTGAGGCGATGCCCACTAATATTCTGCTTTTCTCGAAAGATGAGTTTATCCGAAGAGGTCCACAAGGTTGGGTTTTGGTGGATGATGATGAGCAACGACAACAACCAGGAGATGGGGCTGGACGTGGTCGTGGACGTGGTGTTAGTTGATCCACGTATGAGGCAGGTAGCTCGAGTGCTGCAAACGTACAGGGTACGTGGTCATTTGGTGAAGAGAGTTGGAATTCGTTAGTTAACAGTGTAGACGGTCTTCATCTAGAGTTTAGGGACAGCTGGTCAGCGTATGATGCTCAGGTTGAGCATAATCAGCGGATGTTAGAGGAGCAATGCAGGCATAACGAGGATATGCGGGTCTGACACCAGAATAGTTATGGTGCGATTAACACGGTGCTGGGACAGTTTGGAACGGAGATGGGTCATTTGGGTGAGCGTGTTGACAGGGTAGAGTATGATGTTAGGGGAATTTGGGCCCACAATCAGTGGGAGGTTCATCAGTGACAAATTCAGCGACAGATGCGTCAGAACCCGGAGGCGTATATTTCGACGAGGACTACCATTCCTGATTATACATCAGTTACTCCTCCGAGACCGGATCCTTCATATGACCCGTACCAAGCTTGTCAGGATACTTATGGTGTGGATTGGGACCCGTTCAGAGACTTGTGGCCGAGGAATGTTTGATTTGTTGCGCATGTTTTTGTTGTATTTGTTTGAAACTATTTCCTTTTCATTTGGTCTGTACTTGAATAATTTTATTTTCTGTTGATGTACTTTGAAACTTATTTGAGGGACAAGGCGTTTCGGCATCGGGTGGTGCCACCTTGTCCTGTTATGTAGTTCGTATGTTTTTATTTTCTTAGGTTTGTTGGTGAAACGATTTTTCAAGTCTGGCATTAAGTTCAGCAAAACTGCATGATTGATGATATTGGTGTGATGATCAGGAATGGACGATGTTCTTATGCTGGCAGTCAGTTCAGCGCCATCTGTCACTGGCATTCCGCGATCAGTGGTTAATTCAATAAGTTTTTATATTTTCTTTCTCACATAACCCTTTCGATTTTTATCTAATTTTTGATCTCAAGTGATGGGGACATTACTTGATCTCAAGTGTGGGGTGGGAGATGTAAAATCTCTTGGGTTGGTTGTTAATGGAATCATCATCATATTAGTTTTGATTTAAAAAGACTTGACGTTTCACGGGTTTTGGTCGTAAAAAAAAAATAAAAAATTAGGGGTAAAATAAAAAAAAATAGAAAAGTTAGTTTAAAAATAAAATAAAAGTAGAAAAACAATTGAAAATTCGGCAAAAACCTTTATTCTGAAAATTGGCTTGGTATTTTATGGTATATTTCGTGTTTTCAAAGAAGCCAAAATTGTTTCACATGTTCATTATTTTGAACATGAAATCCTACGAGTTCGGGGAACTCAATAGTAGGTCATATGTACTCAAACGGGTGTAAACCGTGAGAGAGCGGTGATTGCATAGCGTGATTGTGACCGATTCACGTGCCAGATCACAAACTTTTGGTTACTTGGTATAGCAGACTTCCGAAACTATATCATTTTATTATTACATCATTTAATGGTGTGATACTGTGGGAAGAGGAGCCTAGAGCTTCACCAGTGTTATCCTTTTTAGGAACAATAGCTACGTGCTTGTGTTTGCTTAGACAACACAACCCATAGCCAAAAGCTATGGCACCCAAAGGTTTTTGGGATTTAAACCGAGTGTCAATTGAAATAGATTGGCATTCCCGAGTGACTCAGATCCACTCATTAAGGAAGTAAAGTCTTCTAACAGTTTCACTTGATACGTATACCTCTTAAGCTGTACCATTTCATTACCAATCATTTCACGATGAGGTACTGTTAGAGGTGAAAGTCTTGAACTTTCAAAACATGTTCATTATTTTGAATGTGAAATCCTACATGAACATTAAAATTCATACGTAGGTCATCTACACCAAGGCGGGTGTCAACCGTATGAACGGTGATAGTAGCGTGTGGTCGAAACCGGACCATGCGCTAGATCAAAAACTTAAATAGGGCGATCCTCATTGTTTCTCCTAACAAGGACAATGTTGCACCCGATCACTTTATTTAACCACATAGGATGTATCTGTTCCATCCTAAAGGGAGTCAAGTCTCCCGACCGACACACTTGCTGATTTGTTTCAGAAGTCGTAGTCCAGACCAGTTGTAGGGTGACGAAAAATCTTGAAAAGTCATTGCTAAAATCGACTGGAAATCTACCAGGCCTCAACGTCAAACAGAGAAACTGGTAGTCAAAGCTTATCTCAATGAGGGAGATTTGCTACCCAAATGGGAAGCGCACCATGATACACAAAATGTCAGTGATTGATCAGATTCCCAGTGGATAACCTCCGGAAAGGTAAGATATCAGCTTTTAAGCCTGATGAACCTCAATCTTTATGGTTGACTTAACGGATTAGATGATCACCTCATGATTATCGATGATATCTGGACGTAATGTGTATCCTCCTAAGCACATTATTTTCTTACCGACATCTCACGATGTTAGGTACTGTAGGAGGCATTGGCTTGACCAATTGCGGGGTAGCCCGTGAGTTCTTTTTGGCACATGCGTTCGATTGTCATATCATTGGTGTTTGGCTCCCACTTGATTTCCGGTTCCTTTGAAGACTTACACTATGGTTCAAGATTCTTTGCCTCATTTTATTTGGTACGCTATTCGAGATTATATTTAGCTACTTTGTTCATACTATTTGCTTGAGGATTGGGAAGTTAATTTCGGGGAATGCAAGTGGGAGGTATGGTTGGTATTTACATCCAAATTGTGCCCATGCTAGTTTATGGTTTATCAGTTACGAGTTTGGTTCTACATTCATGTTGAAGAAGTTATCATATGGTAGAAGATTATTATCGAGTTCGATTGCTTGAGGACAAGCAAAACTCTAGTGTGGGGTTGTTTGATATCGCATATTTCATATGCGTTTTCTTTAGCGATATCGGGCACATTTTGGTCCTTTTGGATACGATTTGGTGTTATTTCAATAAGTGTTGTGAAGGTTCGAGTTCTAAGACCAAGGAGATGAAATTTGAAGTTATTTGATGGTTTTAGTGATTTTCTTTGGAAACAAGTGAAAGAGATTGGTTTGATTCGAGTTTGGTTCGAAAACGAGTGATTTATGAGTTTTATAGTCCGGATTCAGCGAAAAAGGTCTGGAGCGCCGCTCCAAAACATGGAGCGCCGCTCCAGTAGGCATAAATTACAGTTCGAGGGCTTTTAGAAATCAAGAAATGAGTTTCCAGTTATATGGAGCGCCGCTCCATATTTGGAGCGCCACTCCATGTTCTGTCGGTTTCAGAATCCACCTATTTAAAGCCCGAATTTTTACCCTAACTTATCACTTTTGCATCCAGACAAATTCCAGCAGCTTTTTGACGAAAAAGGGTGATTTTTGGGGAACCCCAAGATCATTCTAACACATCAATCATTCTGGAAACGCGTCTCGATCCGTTCATCATTCAAGAACACAATTTTCATTAGGTTTAATTCTTATCTTCATAATGAATACTCTTAATTGTTTATTTGTGATTTTGGTTTTGGCCATGGTTGGCTAAGCACTTTAATGTTCGTCTAGATTAAATATTCGTATGTGTTTGGATGATACTTTAATGTTTTATTGATTAATGCATGATAATTATGAGTTTTGATTAAGAACCATTCTTGTGGGTGTTGATTATTGTTACTAGGTTGATTAGTGATCTTGTTTGAACAAAGGGAACCCTGTTTCAATTTAGTACACTAGTTTTCAATTGATTTGTCTTAACCAATTGGGTGCTTACTGGACCAAGGGGGTAACCCGGGTAACAAAGATTAAACAAAACATGGGTGAATTGTGTGGAGCAAACGCGTAACCAATTGAATCTTAATCTTGTAATTAGTTAATTACTAAGTCACAAATGAAAGAGGTCTTTGGTGAAAGGGAACCCTAAGCCAATAAATCCAAGTTTGATATGTTTGCTAAAAGAGAACTCTGGGTAAACCGACTCTGTAGTTGCATGTATTGATAAATTGAACTAGTACTTAATAACAAATCATCCGACACTGCGAATAGGAGATCTAGGTGAGCATTCTTTTATCTATTGAATTCAAATATCTTTACTTTCCGTTGAGTCTGCATTTATTTCTATAAACTTAAAAACACAAAAATATTGTCTTTTACTTTTAATCAATCTTTGATTTGGCTAATCGTTAAATAGCCACAAAAAAACTATCTCGTACTTTCGATTTTCATAGATTAACTTAGTTTATTTTATTAGTTGCAATCTTGATTCTCACGTTTAAAACTGTCCTTGGAACAATTTCAGAATTACCAACTTTATACTATTACACGATCGGGTACACTGCCCGTTAGTGTGTAGTAATCATTAAACCGGCATTTTCCATTGATAAATAATATACACGATTTTACACATCATATATGTAAATGTATATGTATATGTAACTATAGATATACATATCTCCCATTGTTTTTGCTAAAGTGTATAACTGTATGATAATGGTGGTGGTGATGTTAGTAATAAATTAGATAAATTAGCTAGGGCAGAAGAGCACTTGCATACTCGACCTTACAAGGGGTCGAATGTCAACAAAATACACTATAGTCGACCACATCCTGAGTCGACTATAGTTGAATTAAACTACAGTCGACCAGAATGAAGGTCGACTATAATGTATTTGTCCCTTTTTTATAGTATGTGCATGTATAGTTAAATGTATGTATATGTATAGTTAAATGTATGTATATGTATGTATATGCATGTATATTAACATATATATATATGTATAATTACATTTTCATTGTTTGATTACAGGTTTGGTTCGAGGCGAAGGTCACCATTCGAAGAAAGATGTCTCTTATTCGTGAGATTAAGAACAAACTCACACCAGCTCAGACAAAGATTTTCAGAGAAACGTGTTTTGGTCATTGGTTAGATATAAAGTGTGATGACAATGATCTGGGATACATACATTGCTTATTAATGAATCAGAATGACCGCCTGAAAAACTTTGCAATCAACGGACGCGAAATATGTGAGGAGCCAGAAGAGCTATTGTAAAGACCCGTCCTTATCCACCTGGACAAGGTCTTCAACATTTGGTTCCATTGCGATGATCGACTCCAAGTAATGTCTTTAGTATGAGCTAATGCACAGCGGAAGACTTAATTCGTACCTGAGAATAAACATGCTTTAAAAGGTCAACATAAAGTTGGTGAGATATATAGGTTTGATGCTAGCAGCGTTATAACAATGGACCACAAGATTTCATGTTTAAACATTTTAATAAAAATATTCTAAGTGGTTGAGCACTTGGTAACCATACTTAACATTTAATCACGTCGCATATTCCCTTTATTATGAAATCTTACTACACCGTACCAAGTGTAGTCACGAAACGAAGTACTGTGCAACCGTTGAATACTGGTCGTCCAGTCCGGTTGGGGTTGTCAGGCCCGATAGATCTATCAACAGGATTCGCGTTTACAATACCGCTGTAAATAATAGTTACCAAGCTACAGGGAAGTATGCCAGTGGTACAACTCAACGTAGAATATATTTTTCAGTTACTTGTGTCCATAACGTAAAACATAAAATACATGTATTCTCATCCCAAAATACTTAGAGTTTAAAAGTGGGACTATATACTCACCTAATGTATTTTGTAGTAAAAATACATATAACACCATTGAACACGTATAAGGTTGGCCTCGAATTCACGAACCTATATCATTCGTATATATGTTAACACACATAATTATAATCGAACACACACACACATATATATATATATATATATATATATATATATATATATATATATTATATTTTAAATTATATATCTTATATATATTTAATTTGTAATAATAATATTGTTAATATAAAAATAATAATAATAATGTTAATAATAATAATCTTAAATAATAATTTTAGTAATATTGATAACTTTAATAAAAATGTTAAACCTTAGTAGCAATGATATTTTAATAAAAATGATAATGATAATATAATTAAAATAATACTTTTAATTTTAATGATATAATGATAACTTTTAAGTAAATAAAAATGTTAATTTTAATATTAATGTATAATAATAATAATAATTCTAAAATTAATGATTTTACTAACAATAAAAAAATGATACCTTTGAAAATTTTACTAATGATAATAATTCTATTAATACTTTTAATAGTTCTTTTAATAATAATATTAATAATAATAATAATAATTTAATCAAAAACTACCTTAAACTGCTAAAAAGGAAATAAAGTGTCCGAGCCAAGACTCGAACCCGTGACCCCTTGCTTGCCTGCTAACACCCTAAGCCGTTTCTCTATCTGCTGTCTTTCTGATTAAACTTCCCCCCATTTTTATAACCCGTAAACTGTTATCCCTTTTCTTCTTTCATCGTAGTCAGGTAACATCATAGTTCATCAAAGACGTTTTCCTAATCATCTACCGAATAAAGGATTTCACGTATAGGATTGTTTAGCCCAGATTAATAGCTCAATTAATTACATGGCGGCCCAATTATGTAAGTCCATTACTTAAAACTTAGATGGCCCAAATAGCATCAAAAAATCAAAAGTTTACGTCTTTGATTTCTGTCTGGACTCCACTCTAATGCAGCCACTAACTCATTAATCAAGTTAATGTCCCAATATCGCTAGACAAACCACGGCCCAATTTAATTAACGTACATGACCCGGTGAAATAAATTAATAGGGTTTTGATTTCTGCTTTAATTGATTACTGTCGAGCAACCATAGGATTCCCCCTTTTTTTTTTACAAGTTGCATATGTGGGAGGTTATATGTCGGCCAGCAAATAAAGTTGAAACCTTTAAATATTATATATATTTCTTTTCATATCGCATAGTATTCCATATATGTTCCTATCTTGCACAATTTAAGGGTGTTGAAACAATAAGGGTGGAAATGTTTGGTTGTTGATCAAGTAAAGGAGCTGCAGGTTGGATGGTGGTGGTGTACGGCTGAAACAGAAACATCATGGTAGTACAGAAAATAACGAGTGGTGGTGTTCAAAACAGGAAGAATAATAGTTGCATTAGTGACAAGGATGATGGTGGTTGTGTTCGATGATAGCTTGGAGTGAGCTGCAGAAACAGTAAAACAGAAAACAGAAGTGTTGCTGAAGCATGAAATGATGTTTCTCAAAGTTTAGATGAAGATGGGTGTGGTTTTTGGGTCGACTAGGAGATAACCGAGGGTGTTGGTATTGTTGGTTTTGAGGTGAGAAGATAGAAAATCGATTTGGTGATGGGTTTATAAAGATGAAGTGGGTTTGATTGGTGTTCGTAGAAGATAAGAATTATAAGTTGTCCATGGTGGTGTCGGGTGTTAAGTGATAGAGGTCTCACGATGGAAACAGAATGGATAGGGTGACGATTCATGATGGGTTCTGGGTTCAGGTTAAGCTTGGAGGTTGCCGGTGGTTTTGTGATCCAAAGGTGGCGGCAATGGTTGATCATAAGTGATGATGGAACCATGAAAGTGGTGTTCTTGTGTGGGTTTGTGGGTTTCAACAAGAAAGCTCGAATAAAATAGCAGTAGAAATCATTATAAGATGGGATTAAATGTTTGCTGCAATAATAAGAATGGCTCCTGATTGTTTTTATAATAGAGTGTGAAATTGACAGGGAATTTCCTTATGCAGGAGAAAACAATTAGAAAAGTTAAGAAAAGAATTCACGGGTTAAATAGAATTTGGACCTTAGTTCTCGAGTTAGCAAAAAAATAAAATAAACAAATAGTGCCACATATGATCAATTACAAAAATATCTAATTCTTTTTATATAATTATAATTATAATTATTATTAATAATAACTAAATTTAAAATATATAAATAACAATAATACAGTTAATAATACTAATACAAATATATAATAATAATAATATTATCAAAATAATACTAACAATGATAATTATATTAATAACTTAAAATCATTATCATAATAATTTATGCTTATCGAATTTCCTATATAACTATATATATATACTTTATATAATAATAATAATGATACAATTAATATTAATATTAATATTAATGATAAAAATGATAGTAATAAAAGTGGTGATAATAATATAGCAATTATACATTAGCTTGTAATTACATATAACATATTATCATTTATTATATCATAACTATCAATTATACGATTTAATAAACCTTTAATATTTATATATTACAGTATATATAATGCCACTTATGTATAGAAATCATATATATCAACATTTTTATTTTTACACAAATGTTCGTGAATCGTTGGGCATAGTCAAAGGGTAATTAATTATCCGAAAATAGTTTTCAAACTTTCTAGACTCAAATTAAAGATTTTGCTTATCGTGTCGGAAACATATAAAGATTAAGGTTTAAATTTGGTCGGAAATTTCCGGGTCGTTACAGTACCCACCCGTTAAAGAAATTTCGTCCCCGAAATTTGGTAGAGGTTGTCATAAATAACAATAGGAATGTTTTCATGACGAATATGAAGTAATAATAGAGTTTTATCATTATTGGAAGATATGGATAAAATGATTCGATCATGTGAAGCGTACGAGCGAAGCTATCACAAAAGAGTGAAATGAGTAATATGGAATTGTTTGAACCGATGACGTGATTAGGATTTATTTCCGGAATTTATGAAATTAAAGAAAATATTACGTAATAAGATTTGGTTCGTAGGCGATTTAGGAAACAGGATCTTCTTTTATTTAATGCGGCAAATTGGTTGTGATTTCTTTGTCGGATATTCCACTTATAAAATTACCTCCTCCGTTTTCTTATTTTCCCCACCTTCTATTTGTTGCGATTTATATACTAATTTCATTTTCGTAATATTGTCCCTTCGTTTCTTCTTCCTGTCCTCATGTCAAGCGAGTAATGATCCGAAATTCGTAGGTATGAACATAGCAAATGTTCTTGAAAAATGATAATGGCACGATTTTGATTGATCAAATTACCAGAATATTCCGGATAAATAGAACTATTGGGGTGGTAAGTTCTGTTATGTTTGGGGATTGAATAGAATGTAGGAGCCGTGTAACATGGCATATGATGATGGTACTGTGAATCATCACATTCCATTAGAAATTTAACATGAGTTACTGTAATATAATGAAGTTGATCAAGTTTCATTATATTATACTAATTCATACATCAGTTCCCAACACTGCTTCAGAACATTCCTATTTTAATCTCAAAGGTTTCAGAATTTAGAAACTAACACAGTTTCTTTTATGTTTTAATGCAGATATTACGGAGAGATGAATGATTTCAGATGAGAATAGTTGTGAAAATATCTCCAGAAATATGGAGGATATATATAACGGAAAATATGAAGATATCTTATAATATCTAAAATAAAATGATGATGAAAAATATCATCCGGAAAGGTTTAGAATAAGGAGCAGGGTGTTTGCTAACAATTTTGGCAGACACTGAATCATTTGGATCCTTTGAAGTCAAACTTATTCTTCATGATTTGTCCATGGCTTTCTTCATAATTTCGCATAACCCGCTTTTCGGTACTAAATTCTCTACCGAGCGTTCCTCACACTCCTTTCTGTATCATTAAACTTTTGGCCGTTTAGACCATCAACCACTTCCCTGTTTCCTCTGCATTTAATGCTATGATATCTGAATCATCGGTTGTTAACCCGAGGTGGTTTCAGGAGAACTGTGTTTTTAGATGATTAAATGCTAATGATAGTAGGGTGGAACATAAAAGATTTTCCGGTAACGAAGGCGAAAAGACAACGTATATATTTCGAAGTTATAATAAGACTAGTCTTGCTGAGAAGTCGAAGTTAACTTGCTGGAGCTGTGATAAAATTTGGCTACTTTGAAAAGGAGTCATAAGGTTGCTTTTGCTAATAATTGATAAAGGATTCGACGAGATTACGGATTAAACTCTGATTTTGGATTCGAGAGTTTTTCAGGTGCATAAATCTTTCCTTTCGTAGATGAAGTGCGGTTGATTCAACTTCTCGGTTGAGGTGTTTTCAAGAATCATGAAAGATTTGAACATGGATTGGAATCGTAAAGATTTAAATGAGGTTTAAGATGAAATCAAGTGGCAAACTTGAAGAATTGTTTAGTTTCATATGTTATAATTAATATTTTAATTCATTTTTTTAATTGTCCAATGTTGATAGTCCCAATCGATAGTCCACAGTTAACAGTACAATAATTCATATATAATTTAATTTATAATATTCGAATTAATTAATACGTATCGTGACCCGTGTACATGTCTCAGACTCGATCACAACTCAAAGTATATATATTATTTGAGAATCAACCTCAACCCTGTATAGCTAACTCCCGCATTACTGCATATAGAGTGTCTATGGTTATTCCAAATAATATATATAGATGCGTCGATATGATATGTCAAAACCTTGTATACGTGTCCCGATATTTAAAGTGCGTAAAATAAATAACAGAAATTAAATGACGATAAATTAAATGCGTAAAGTAAATAACAGAAATTAAATGACGATAAATAAAATTGCGATAATTAAATTGCGATAAATAAAATGTAATCAGTTAGCTAGGAACAGTTAGCTGGAACAGTTAGCGTGGATTCTTAACAAAATTTCAATTAGTTAATTCGTTTGTTTCTAACAATTTTTATTTTGTCCAATGTTTTCTTCATTATGCCACTTGTTGGATTCTGATAGGTCAAAATCCAAATATGAAATTTAAATGGAAATGGTTATTCTGTGGTGAATGGATACGTATATCGGTGGTTGTACATAGGATAGTAAATGACCGTTGAATCAGCTTCGAAGAATGTACATTGTAACTTATTAATGTGAAATCTGAATATTCCTCGGGTATTACCTACCCGTTATAATATTTTCACAATTAACACTTTGTACTAAAGAATTTTTAATTACAATCTTTATGAAAACATATATACATATATATTTTCTTCAGATGCAATCATGGATTTAATGAGTTAATATGATATTAACTCATCTGATTTACCGTTAGAACAAGAATATATAATCTCTAAAACATTAGAGGTTACATAATCGCTATGTCGAACTAACATAAATGATGTAGAACGTCATGTAGAACGATGATCATACTCTAAATACAGATGGTAATATTGAGGCGTGTGATGTTGATATTCGAGGTACAGATTGTGATGTTGAGAGTTACGGCGCGGTTATGGTTTAGGGATGATAAGGGTACTGTCGACGTCGATGATGGTGGTACTGATTATGTTGCTGGTGCTGCTGCTGGTGTTCGTAACCTTCGAACCAGGTTCTCCAAAGTCGTCACACGAGCGCGAAGTTCGTTAATTTCTGCTAGTACATCGGGATGATTGACAGTTGGAGTAAGCGAATGAACAAGATCCAAAATGTAGGATAGTATATAATCGTGACGAGATACTCGAGAAATAAGAGAGAAAATGGTTTCTCGAACATGTTCGCTGATAAGTAATTCAGGTTCATCGCCAAGAGGACAATTTGGTGGATGGAAGGGATCTTCGATGTGAAATGATTTTCGATTATAGGATGATATTCTAACTTCATAGAATATCTATATATTTAATACTAAAGATTTCATAAACTACAGAGGAACCTACGGCATATGTCAGGCAAGTCTACAGATGCGCCAAGATATGAATTTTGTCTATACACTATCGATGCACTAAATGCAGTAAGACGTGTCTAGACTTATGAATGATAAGCAGGCAATTTCCTAAGGAGTATAAACAGATGATTTCCGACTAGAATTGATAAGCAAAACTTTTTGACAGGCAGACACGATCGAAGTCCAGACTCACTAATGTAACCTAACAACTACTAGTCAGACACACTAATGCAAGGCCTGGTTCACTAAGACCACCGCTCTGATACCACCTGTAAAGACCCGTCCTTATCCACCTGGACAAGGTCTTCAACATTTGGTTCCATTGCGATGATCGACTCCAAGTAATGTCTTTAGTATGAGCTAATGCACAGTGGAAGACTTAATTCGTACCTGAGAATAAACATGCTTTAAAAGGTCAACATAAAGTTGGTGAGATATATAGGTTTGATGCTAGCAGCGTTATAACAATGGACCACAAGATTTCATGTTTAAACATTTTAATAAAAATATTCTAAGTGGTTGAGCACTTGGTAACCATACTTAACATTTAATCACGTCGCATATTCCCTTTATTATGAAATCTTACTACACCGTACCAAGTGTAGTCACGAAACGAAGTACTGTGCAACCGTTGAATACTGGTCGTCCAGTCCGGTTGGGGTTGTCAGGCCCGATAGATCTATCAACAGGATTCGCGTTTACAATACCGCTGTAAATAATAGTTACCAAGCTACAGGGAAGTATGCCAGTGGTACAACTCAACGTAGAATATATTTTTCAGTTACTTGTGTCCATAACGTAAAACATAAAATACATGTATTCTCATCCCAAAATACTTAGAGTTTAAAAGTGGGACTATATACTCACCTAATGTATTTTGTAGTAAAAATACATATAACACCATTGAACACGTATAAGGTTGGCCTCGAATTCACGAACCTATATCATTCGTATATATGTTAACACACATAATTATAATCGAACACACACACACACACACACATATATATATATATATATATATATATATATATATATATATATATATATATATATATATATATATATATATATATTATATTTTAAATTATATATCTTATATATATTTAATTTGTAATAATAATATTGTTAATATAAAAATAATAATAATAATGTTAATAATAATAATCTTAAATAATAATTTTAGTAATATTGATAACTTTAATAAAAATGTTAAACCTTAGTAGCAATGATATTTTAATAAAAATGATAATGATAATATAATTAAAATAATACTTTTAATTTTAATGATATAATGATAACTTTTAAGTAAATAAAAATGTTAATTTTAATATTAATGTATAATAATAATAATAATTCTAAAATTAATGATTTTACTAACAATAAAAAAATGATACCTTTGAAAATTTTACTAATGATAATAATTCTATTAATACTTTTAATAGTTCTTTTAATAATAATATTAATAATAATAATAATAATTTAATCAAAAACTACCTTAAACTGCTAAAAAGGAAATAAAGTGTCCGAGCCAAGACTCGAACCCGTGACCCCTTGCTTGCCTGCTAACACCCTAAGCCGTTTCTCTATCTGCTGTCTTTCTGATTAAACTTCCCCCCATTTTTATAACCCGTAAACTGTTATCCCTTTTCTTCTTTCATCGTAGTCAGGTAACATCATAGTTCATCAAAGACGTTTTCCTAATCATCTACCGAATAAAGGATTTCACGTATAGGATTGTTTAGCCCAGATTAATAGCTCAATTAATTACATGGCGGCCCAATTATGTAAGTCCATTACTTAAAACTTAGATGGCCCAAATAGCATCAAAAAATCAAAAGTTTACGTCTTTGATTTCTGTCTGGACTCCACTCTAATGCAGCCACTAACTCATTAATCAAGTTAATGTCCCAATATCGCTAGACAAACCACGGCCCAATTTAATTAACGTACATGACCCGGTGAAATAAATTAATAGGGTTTTGATTTCTGCTTTAATTGATTACTGTCGAGCAACCATAGGATTCCCCCTTTTTTTTTTTTTACAAGTTGCATATGTGGGAGGTTATATGTCGGCCAGCAAATAAAGTTGAAACCTTTAAATATTATATATATTTCTTTTCATATCGCATAGTATTCCATATATGTTCCTATCTTGCACAATTTAAGGGTGTTGAAACAATAAGGGTGGAAATGTTTGGTTGTTGATCAAGTAAAGGAGCTGCAGGTTGGATGGTGGTGGTGTACGGCTGAAACAGAAACATCATGGTAGTACAGAAAATAACGAGTGGTGGTGTTCAAAACAGGAAGAATAATAGTTGCATTAGTGACAAGGATGATGGTGGTTGTGTTCGATGATAGCTTGGAGTGAGCTGCAGAAACAGTAAAACAGAAAACAGAAGTGTTGCTGAAGCATGAAATGATGTTTCTCAAAGTTTAGATGAAGATGGGTGTGGTTTTTGGGTCGACTAGGAGATAACCGAGGGTGTTGGTATTGTTGGTTTTGAGGTGAGAAGATAGAAAATCGATTTGGTGATGGGTTTATAAAGATGAAGTGGGTTTGATTGGTGTTCGTAGAAGATAAGAATTATAAGTTGTCCATGGTGGTGTCGGGTGTTAAGTGATAGAGGTCTCACGATGGAAACAGAATGGATAGGGTGACGATTCATGATGGGTTCTGGGTTCAGGTTAAGCTTGGAGGTTGCCGGTGGTTTTGTGATCCAAAGGTGGCGGCAATGGTTGATCATAAGTGATGATGGAACCATGAAAGTGGTGTTCTTGTGTGGGTTTGTGGGTTTCAACAAGAAAGCTCGAATAAAATAGCAGTAGAAATCATTATAAGATGGGATTAAATGTTTGCTGCAATAATAAGAATGGCTCCTGATTGTTTTTATAATAGAGTGTGAAATTGACAGGGAATTTCCTTATGCAGGAGAAAACAATTAGAAAAGTTAAGAAAAGAATTCACGGGTTAAATAGAATTTGGACCTTAGTTCTCGAGTTAGCAAAAAAATAAAATAAACAAATAGTGCCACATATGATCAATTACAAAAATATCTAATTCTTTTTATATAATTATAATTATAATTATTATTAATAATAACTAAATTTAAAATATATAAATAACAATAATACAGTTAATAATACTAATACAAATATATAATAATAATAATATTATCAAAATAATACTAACAATGATAATTATATTAATAACTTAAAATCATTATCATAATAATTTATGCTTATCGAATTTCCTATATAACTATATATATATACTTTATATAATAATAATAATGATACAATTAATATTAATATTAATATTAATATTAATGATAAAAATGATAGTAATAAAAGTGGTGATAATAATATAGCAATTATACATTAGCTTGTAATTACATATAACATATTATCATTTATTATATCATAACTATCAATTATACGATTTAATAAACCTTTAATATTTATATATTACAGTATATATAATGCCACTTATGTATAGAAATCATATATATCAACATTTTTATTTTTACACAAATGTTCGTGAATCGTTGAGCATAGTCAAAGGGTAATTGATTATCCGAAAATAGTTTTCAAACTTTCTAGACTCAAAATTAAAGATTTTGCTTATCGTGTCGGAAACATATAAAGATTAAGGTTTAAATTTGGTCGGAAATTTCCGGGTCGTTACAGCTATGGTTTCGAGTTACCCGAGATCATGTCATTAGGTGTGGTAGACGTGAGTTTTACTTGGTTACCGGGATGCGGTTTGGTCCGGTTACATCTTTTTTAGATTGGATAGGTCAAGAGAGGTCCGATTTTGACCACTCGATGGCATCTCGTGTTTTTAGTAAACGACATAGTGGTCCCCATCATCTTTCATAGTTTCACGACGTCTTTTTTAATGATGAGTTGAAAGGAACTGACAAGGATAAGGTCATAGTCGCCATTGCGTTGATAATTAACTTATGCTTCCTTAGTAAGAAGTTGTGGGATGGTGTAAACGATGATATGCTTCTTTTAATAGAGGACTTTGATTTGATGAACAAGTATCCGTGGGGTTCTTTCTTATGGACCAAACTTTACAATAGTTTGCATCACGTGTTAGTACCTTATAAAGAGAGGGCAGCAGATAAAACCCGAAAGGGGGTGATGACATACCATTTGAGCGGCTTCACTTGGGAGTTTAAGGTATTCATCCGTACTTATACCCTGTTAAGCAATTAATATGTCTCATGTTTAATCAAATTTGACTTTTGTTTGAAGATGTGGATATGGGAGGCATAAAAACAGCGAATAAAAGCATACGCTTTAAAGCTGGAAAGTGATGGCATACCTCGTGGAATCCACTGGAAACGGAAGAAGAAAGTCATGGGCTGGAATGAGTACGTTGAGTTGATGCAACTCCCGGTGAGTATAATTATACCAAGAAGTGTATGTATGTGTATGTGTATGTGTATGTGTATATGTATATGTATATGTATATGTATATGTATATGTATATGTATATGTATATGTATATGTATATGTATACGTATACGTATACGTATATCAGTGCTTGAAGGTGTATGTATATGTATATATATATATATATATATATGTATATGTGTATGTGTATGACAGGATGATATCCCTAATGAAGAACGACCTCTTAATCATTTGAGGCCCACCAAGATAGAGGGTAAGTGTGAGTGGTGGGTTGCTAGTGTAAACTATTTCAAGAACCCCGATGCTAAAGTCCCGGTGAAGAAAGCTGATGATCTGAAGAAATTTGATGATGAGACGAAGAAGGAATTGACGGATATGATTCAGAATAAGACAAAGAGATTAGATGATCAGGAAAAGAAACATGCCAAGGAGATTAAGGTGATGAGTGATCGGGTTGAGGCTGGCATCCGTGTTACACGTGAGACACTAAAGATAGTGCAGGGTTTACATGTTTCTTGAGGCATCCATCGGACAAGTATTTTAAAACTCCATTCTATGATACAAAATCTTCAACAACAACAACAAGTACAGGTAATTTCTTATTATATAATTCATTTTATTGTGCAAGTTGATAATTTATATAAAGTATAATCTGTGAAGTGTGTTTTGGAGTAGTCGACCTTACAATGGGTCGACTATCACCACAATTGCCTATAGTCGACCATTAATTAGGTCGACTATATTAAATTTATACTATAATCGACCATAATCAAGGTCGACTATATTGAATATTTCTGTTACTTTATTGTTGTGTGTTTCTGTGACAGGATGATGGTGGTTTCATTGGTGGATATGTGTCAGATGTAGAAGTTCAAACAACCAAGAAAGATATGTTTGATAATGTGAAGGTTGCTTCATCGGTTTATGTGAGGAAAAGCAAAAGGGACCGTCGGGTTGCAAGGGCAAGGATGTCTCCTTACGTTACACCGTCACAGATGATAAAAAAAGGCTGGTAAAAGAAAGCCTGACATACCAGAGTGTAACGACCCGGATTTTTCCAATCGTTTTATACTTATGAGATTAATATTTATATAAATTAAACCTTACCAACATGATAAGCAATCTAAATTATTGAGACTTGTGTTTTTGAAAAGAGTTTTACACAACGTTTGACAGTCCAATTTGACCGATGATATCACGAACTATATAACATAAGATAATTATATGTTTGTGTATATATATGTATTTATATATATTTAACATGATCTAAGGATGGTTTAACATCTCATTGTGTACTAATGACAATGAGTTATAAGTATATTTTGAAACTACTAACTTAAGTTTTCAAAACGATAACTATACGTAACATTCTTTGATATATATACTTATAACCTATAATGCTTATACATGTATCGTATATATAATGTATTTAATCACTTTTTAAGGACTTAAATACATAAAACAATATAATTATGTTCACAAAAGATAGCTATATTTGAATTCTCATTCCGTTTCCTCGAGATTTCTATACGTATATCTAGGGTATAATGTACCCGTATCATACCCAGCTTCTATATGTATTTACTATTGGTATATATACATTAAATCAACATCCTAATTAACATTATTACTGCCCTAGATATGAGGTAACTAGGATTTGTCAAGTAGCATGAATTATTAGTAAGAAAACAAAATTAGGAATCCTTTTCTTTCTTTATAAACTAAAAACGTTTTTATGAATGAACACCATTTCTTCACTCCATTTTCTCATACCTACACCCTTATTTCTCTCTCAAAATACTCCTAACTTCATACTTGATCATCTCCAAGCATTTTCCCCATCATTTAGCTTCAATTATAAGCCTTAAACACCATAAGAAAACTCTTTCAAGAACATATCAAAATAACCACCCATTTGAAGAAGTATACTTCCAACCTTTTGATCTAACTCCACCACTCTTTGATTCCAAGATTTTTTCTTATCTCTTACGGTAACTTTGTCCAAGTAACTTGAGGTAGTAACCTTGTTCATAATCTTGTTCGATTCATAATTATATAGCTATCTTATTTTATGTTGTAAAATTTTAACAACAAGAACATAGTTTGAATGATTTCAAACTTGTTTGCAAACTAAATAGATCCTTCTAACTTAACTTTTAAAACACTTCAAGGCCTATAATATATCATAATTATATGCTAACTTAACAAGATATAACTTGGTTTTACAAAGAACACCTTAAAAACTGAATCTACGTCGTCAGAGTGCAACCGGAGGCTGTTTTGGGTTGGATAATTAAAAACCATCTTGAACTTTGAATTGGAAGTTCATATTCTGGAAAAATGATATTTCTTATGAATATGTTATTACATAAAAATTTCATGGTTTAACTCAAAGTGTAAGTATTTTTAAAAAAATGATCATTAAATGTTGTTTTTATGATGGAAAATGATCACTTTCATAAGTTTTACCAAAGTTTGACCTATAACTTGTGATTTTGAATACAAACTAAGGTATTTTCAGTTCATATTCTTAAAATTTGACTCGATCCAAGGAAGTGGCAAGTTGAACCAACAAAAACGGAGTTGTAATGAAGAAACTACGACTAAAACAAGATTGGGTATCCGAAGCTAGTTTAGCTACAAAAATATATGGAGATAAAGTAAATTAATCATATCTTTTCTAATTAATATGATATTTTATATATAATTACTTATGATTTGATTTTATATATTTCAGGACCACCCGTAAACAACATTAGAAGATTAATCATAAGACCTCATGATTGTACGCAACACGTCATTTGACAACACGGTACTTTATGTACGCAACACGTCATTTGACAACATGGTACCATGGGTCGAGATTAATTCTGATCAATACGAATACGATGGGGTCTTTATTTATTTTATTGAGCAACTAATTGTGGACCACTAACATCGGACTACTAACTACGGACTAAGAAAATATTAAAAGTATTATAAGTATATATATATATATATATATATATATATATATATATATATATATATGTAACGATTACTTGAAAAGAAAATATGTTGATATATTATATATATATGGTTAGGTTCGTGATATTTATCGGAGACCAAGTCGAGTTAAATACCTTCAAGGCAAAAGTGAGTATATAGTCCCACTTTTAAACTCTAAATATTTCGGGATGAGAATACATGCATTTTATGATTTACGTTATGGACACAAGTGATAAAAAAAATATATTCTACATTGAGTTGTGCCACTGGCATACTTCCCTGTAGCTTGGTAACTACTATTTACATGTGGTATTGTAAACGCGAATCCTGTTGATAGATCTATCGGGCCTGACAACCCCAACCGGACTGGACGACCAGTATTCAACGGTTGCACAGTACTTCATTTCGGTGACTACACTTGGTACAGTGTAGTGAGATTTCATAATAAAGGGAATATGCGACATTGATTAAATGTTAAGTATGGTTATCAAGTGCTCAACCACTTAGAATATTTTTATTAAAACGTTTATGTATATGAAATCTTGTGGTCTATATTTATAACGCTGCTAGCATTAAACCTATATCTCACCAACTTTATGTTGACGTTTAAAGCATGTTTATTCTCAGGTTCCTAGAAGTCTTCCACTTTTTGAATATATGTTAGAGAAACCATGTGCATGAAGTCATACATGTTTTATTCGAGGAAGCATTGCATTCGCAAAATAATCACCGTGTATTTATTTTGACTGCATTGTCAACGGAATATTCTTGTAAACTGTTATTTACGGTGATTGTCTATATGTAGAAATCATCAGATGTCGAAAACATTGAATTTTAAATATTCATTTATGGTATATCTTTTCAAAAGAATGCAATGTTTATAAAACGTATCATATAGAGGTCAAATGGCTCGCGATGTAATCATATATTATTGTATTCGTCCATATGGATTGGGTCGGGTCGTTTCACAGAGAAAGAAATCTCGATAAAACAACAGAAGACGGAGAGACTGAGGACTCCGGTAGTGGCTGATATTGTTATTCTAGAAATCGTTGACGATTTGATTCATGGATCTGGACTTATCTATCCCGGCCCTTCCACATTATATGATGATGAAAGGAATCTGGAAGGCCCTAAGACACCGGAAGAGATGATGACTCCACATTTCGAGTGCATTTCGGTATTTGTTCGGGGCCTATCCGACGGATTTATATTCATCACTGACGAGTTTTGGGAGTGGATCTACAACAAATTTGAAGGCGGTTACTTAGATAACTTTGTAAGTGTTTTATAAACTTATTATTAATATCGTAAATTTAACTTCGAAAACATGAGATTGGCTAAGTGTTTGTTAATTGCAGAATATTAATGGTTGGGGATCTATGTTGTTGTGGTGGAGCTACCGTTTAGATCAAATAGATTTTCAGCCGCTAAAGGACCGTCAAAGATGTGCGATCATGTCGTCGACATGATTAAGTGGATGGGAATTTTTAAAACGGGTGTAACACTTGACCCGAATTAAACCAATCCCGATATTACTTGTTATGCAGACGGTTCGAGACTCCCTTTCCCATATTGGTCGAAGTGTCAGAAGGTTACAATGCTTTATACATATACATATACAGTTTAAATATACATAGACATATACATTCAGATTATAGTTATTTGTATAACTTTAAATTGTAGGTCCTATTCCCAACATGTTTGGAAGATGCGGATCACTGGGTGCTTATTATGCTTGATCTTAAGGACTTCACCGTCGTCATTTATGATAGTTTTGTCAAGCACAAATCAATTGACCACCGCGCTTATTATGTTTCCGAGTTGGGTAAGTGTCTGCCAGAGTTCTTGAGGGTAATTAGCTACACTCCTCAACCACACGTCTCGATGCCATCTACATTTACGTATATCGACTCACCTCAGCAGTCAGGATATTACGGTGACTGTGGTGTATGGGTTTGCATACACATGGAGCATGTATTTTGTGAGCTAACCTATCCATTTGAGAAAGATACTGCGAAGGTTGCATTGGAATACAGACACAGGATGGGGAGGACATTCTTTAGATCTCTAATCGAAGTACGTAAAAGGTCGATCTAATGTTTGTGTTGGTATTGTATTTTGAACAGGTTATATAGTGTTGCACATGTTGTATGTATTTGTAGTGTGTAGTTGTATACTAAGTCAGCAGGTTGAACAGGCTCCAATGTACTGCTTGGACAGTCACATTTTGACTGGTCGACCACTAGTGTAAAATGTGGTCGACCACTGCCTAAATACACTATAGTCGACCCTGTTGTGGGTCGACCACTTGACAAAAATGCTTTAGTCTACCACAAACTATGAAGTGGTCGACTACAAATGATTTTCATGATTAAAAAGGCAACCTAGGTCCCACATTTAGATAACATTTCTTATCCTTATTAGCTACGGATAGAAAATCCATTTTTCATGAATTTAATTGGATAACGTTAGATCCTTTTATCCTTTTGTTCTCTATAAGTAGTACCATACTTGATCGATATTCAAACACACCAAATTCATATTCACAACAACTTAGTAGTTGAAGTTATTCAGAGGTCATTTTGAGGTCATCACTTACTGGTGAGTAATACTTTTATATGTCTTTACATTTTTAGTGATGAGTAAGTTAAAGATATATATTTGTTCAGGAGGTTATTTTAAACATGTCAATAGTCATATAGTTTATATGCCACTTAATTGTCCCAGAGTACCTTTGAAACTTCCAATCGCGCCAAACAAACCCTTAAATCGTACGATTTTGTTAAAAAATGTGTTAAAAAGGATCGATGTTTCACAAGATTTAGTTATATCTATGAAATACGTTGTCGATAACTGTGTCTTGGATATCAATGATGATGAAGATGATTTTAATGATTGTATGAATTTCGCCATCTCAAATCAACCCGTTCACATATATCTAGAAGATATTACGAATTCAATGCATGTTTTCGGACGAAACCTTACTAATCCTACTGATCAGTTCAACCTACAACAACAATACAATAATCAGTTAAACCAACAACATCCGACCAATAATCAGTTCAACCTACAACATCCTTACAATAATCAGTACAACCTACATCATCCATCCAATAATCAATTCAACCTACATCATCCATCCAATAATCAGTTCAACCTACAACATCCATACAATAATCAGTTCAACCTACAACAGTCATCCATCAATCAGTACGACCTAGAACACCAAACTGACAATCAGTTCAACCTAAACCCCCCGTACAATGATCAGTGCAACCATACACATCCATACACAAATCATTTCAACATACAAAATCAATCTGTAAATCATTTCAACTTACAAACTCAAACTACAGATGAAATCAACCAACAAATACAATACACCAATATGTTGAACCCAAAACAACCACAAGTTGAAGAAAAGGAAGATCCTTACATCGTTGACCTACCTACATCTGATCAAAGCGAATCCGAGCATGATGATATGGAAAATGTGAATCCAGTCAAACCAACAAAACACCCTTTTTCTAACTACGTAGTTGATGAGGATGATGTTCCCGATAGTGATGATGAATACGAAGATGAATACGTCGATCAAAAAGCAACTTATGACCAGCCAATTAAGTATAATCCCCAACCAGATGATAAATTTTGGAACATACCACCGTTACTGTCTAACACCCAACCCGAAATGAAACCTAGATCAATGACAATCTATGAAACCTCAGATCTAGTTAAATTGAATCAGACTTTCGAAAACAAGGAAGATTTTCTAAAGCAATTACGTACAAAGTGTGTTACTGAAGGGTTCCAGATAAAACCAAAGTACTCAGACAAGTTAAGGTATACAGCTACATGCATATCACCAAATTGTTCATGGCAAATTACTGCTAGGTGTGTACAAGATAGCAACAACTTTCAAGTACGGAAGTTGAATGATCTACACACCTGCTCAAATACCCAAATTCTTCCAAACAATAGGCATGCCACCAAGAAGGTCCTAGGGAATATATTGAAAGAGGTGATGAAACAAGAAGGTCGTGTCTATCGACCGAATGATATCAGGACTGATATGTCTGCGCGATTTAAAATTAGTCTATCATACCACCAAGCATGGAAAGCCAAATGTTACGCAATTGAGATGTTGAGGGGTAGTCTTGAAGATTCCTTTCAAATACTACCTAATTATCTATATAATCTTAGATTGTCTAACCCAGGTAGTGTAACCAACATTCGAACGGACAACGAAGCCAGATTTGTTATGGGTTACATGTCCATTGGTGCAGCGGTATGTTTAATGCTCTCTTTATTTACTTATTAATTTAACTCGTATTCATTAACAATGTTCCAATACTTTTATATGTAGACACGTTCGTTTGTTAACTATGCACGACCAGTAATCATAGTCGATGGGGCTCATTTAAAAAGTCGTTACTTGGGGACTAACTTGATTGCTATTGCTATGGATGCTAACAATGGAATTCTTCCATTAGCCTACGGTATTGGAGTAGGAGAGACCACCGATCATTGGACATGGTTTTTTGGTAATCTAAGAGACTCTCTACAGTCTTCGGGGTGCTGTATTGATAATCTTACCATTATATCTGACAGGGCACCTGCAATAGCTGCTGGCATATCAATTGTATTTCCAGAAGTATTTCATGCACTATGTGCTAGACATTTGTTGGGAAACCTCAAAAGTGTGTCTAAAAGGGTTAAAAGTTATGAGTGGCACTACTGGAAAATGTGCAAAGCGTATAGAAAATCTGATTTTGATCACTACTATAGTATACTATCACGGCGTATTCCAGACAGTACACGTACACTCAAAGGGTGGTCGACCGAGTTTTTTGAAGTAGTCGACCATCTCCTACAAAGAATGTTGGTCGACCACCTTGAAAACTGTAGTGGTCGACCAGGTCAAGGGGTAGTCGACCCAAAGGGTGGTCGACCTAATGGTGTAAATAGACAAAAAATTTTTCTTCCAAAAAGTGTATTTTGAAATAAATTATGTTCGATATTTGACAAAATCTTTCAACTTATATAATAAATATAATTAATATTAATATCAATAATTACTATATTAACTAACAGACAAAATTTATGAATAGTAACCAGGGGCATTTTCGACTTTTCACCTTTTTTTTAAATTTTAACTAAATTTCATTTTACCAACAAAGCCCCCCACACTTTTAAAAAAAAATCAAATCGACCCCCCAAACAGGTGGGTAAAGTGTCAAATAACCATTTTCATAAACAATCTTAAATAAACTCCACCCAAATATTCAACAGGTTATATCTTCTCGCTCGCAACGAGTTAAATTTTTCCGATACCATCGTTAAACTCGAAATAATTTTAGGAACACAATGTCACTAGCTATACGCAAAACGGATGCTTTTTAAAAAAGGCTAAATATTTGGGGTACTTTTCATACACATTGATTTTGCGTTAAATTTTTAAAAGTCGACAATTCCATAGCGAAACGCGGAGATGCATATATATTGTTAATTTAAAATAACATTTAAATCTCTCACAGGTTATACCTTTTAGTTCGACTCGAGTTGCGCTTCAACGACATCATCGTTAGCCACAAAATAATTTTACTAAATGCAATAAAATACATTGAAAACCGAACCTCCGGCGCGAAGCGAGAGTTCGATAACTAGTTATTAATAATAATGAAATGATGAGATCTAAACAGCCTCAACCAGTCGGCCTAACCTAAACACACTTTCATAAAGAGAATATAAATTATAAAGTTTATTTATATTAACTAATTTTTAATTTATATACAAAAAAAAATAAAAAATAAAAATATATAAATAGACACACTTCCAAAGTAGTAACCCTAACTCCCAAATTGATTACCACTTTCTCCTGCTGCTCACCCTTTCTCTCTCACCTTCCATTTTCAGCATTTTCATCTTCAAATCCAACGGTAAACTAGATTCACCGTCATATATGGTAAGCCTTTCATTTTCTTAATTAGCTTCTCTAATTACACGATTAAAATTATTGAAATTTGAGATTTTATATAATATAATATAATTAATTAATTAGTACTGCTCTGTTTTTTTTTGTTTTTTTTTTTTTTTTTTTTTTTGTTATTTCTAATTAATTTTTTTTCCAGGATTCACAAGAATCATCCCCGAAAGAAAAAGATACAGGTGCTGTTAATACAACAGCAAAGGATTCTGCAAACTCCGAAGTTGAGGTATCAATTTTAAAATAAATGATTTACGATTATATTTTAATTTGTTGAGGTCTTAATAAACCCCTGGATGAATTATTTCGTTTCAATGCGCTTTTATCGTACCAGTTATCAAAATTGATATGAAGAAGAATAGGTATGTACATAATTTTATTTTTATCTTTGTTTTTTTATTTAGAGCTAAGCTAATATACGATAGACCTAGCAATATCTAAAATGTAGCTTATTAACTTTGCGTCGTTTTAGATTTAAGAGAATGCTGATTTTAGCTTTTAGGAGTGATTTATGCTTATTATATTTAAAACTAGCATTTATATTTATATTATATTAATTACAAATAATATTAAATTTTGATTTGTTGATTGAATTTCAATTATAAAATTGAATGGCTAAAACCCGCTTTCTATATATAATAAAAGATCAAAAATCTAGACTTGGTTAAATTAATTAATATCCACATTTTTTACAGTTTGCCTTAAAAAAAAAGAATAAATATTTTTTATTACTAATCTTTTTTAGTTACTTGATGTGAATGTTTTATTGTAACAACTTTAATTGATAAATACAGTATGTTTAATTGTAGCTTTATGGGTCATGATTAACGGTTTCCTTAAATCTAAATCAGATATACCAAAAACTTCGTGCTAGAGCCCAGGGTGTCTGTAGTTCATTTTGGTGTTCATTTTTCAGTGTCGAAAATGAAAGGTGAAGTTGACTGACAATGACATGGTGGAGGTGTCCACAATGTCAATTTCATTATCCATTTTTTATTTTTTTATTTTTTTAATTGAGTTTTAATAGTTTATTTCAGTTAATTAATTTCATATAATAAAAACAAAATACTAAACTGAAATTCTTAAAATAAACTACATTACATTTATTAAAATTCAAAATAAACTAGATAACGTAATAAGTCGTTCATAAGTCGTCTCGAAGATTCCATAAATGTTCAATAAACTACATTACATTTATTGTAAAATGAGTTGTATAATAGTAAAATGTTGAATAAATGAGAAATGTATTGGGGTATTTATAGAAGAAGGAAAAAAATTCAGCCGTTCCCAACGGTCAAAATAATTAAAACATTCGGGTCCAACGGTTAATTTTTACACCGTCGGTGGCGCGACGGTGTAAATCGACGAGAGTGGTGACTGTGACGCGGTGTCGGACGACGGCGGGCTCGGCGTCGATTTTTGAGGGACGGCGAGGAGGGGACGACGGGCACCATGACCTCTTAGTCGGGTTGTAATTGTTTGGTGTATAGCATAATACACTCAATGTACTTTACTGAGTATTTTTTTTTTTAGAATTCTTTAAACATAACTTTTAGGGTTATGCTTAAGAATTCAAGACATACATCACTTACTTTTACATCACTAAAAATTAGCTCAAATAACTACGTAACTACTTTTTACGTACAATTACTAAAGTCTAATTTTTTTTTTAATAAAAATAACCTTAAGAGGTAACAATAGATAAATACTTTATTTATTATATATTAATAAAATTTCTCGCTTTTTGATAAAGAAAATAATGCATATAATTTAGATGGTCCATTTGGTGATCTAATAATAATGGTGTGTCAAATATAAATGATGTTTTGTTAAAGGATGTCTATTAAATATGTGCTTTATTAATTGATTGTTAGAATGGCTATGAAAGTTATTATTGTAGAAAATTTTTATGAAACTATATAATTTATTACAGATCAAAAGTAATATTCTTTGACCTAAATTTCATTTTGGTGTTTATAATATAATCATCACGTTTAGTATTATATACAAATGGAAAAGCATAATCTCATTCACATCTTTTAGTAAAAGAGAAAATCTTTTACCAAACTTTTGTGGCACATGCCATCTTTGATATTGTCTTTGGTTTACATAAATTTGTAGTTTCTATACATTTTACCTTAGTGTTTTTTTAGAAATATATTTCATATAAGAAGTATATAAATATAAATGTTTGCTTTTATATTAAGACATTTATGGGACTAGGAATAGAGATGAGTTAAAATATGGTCATTATATTGAAGGGACATATATTTTTTCAGTTTTAAGAAGTTCTCGTACTAAATTGGGATCGATAGAATGTTACGAGTATTTTTTTTTTTTTTTTTTTTTGAACAGCATCATAAATTTTTTTTTAATACACTAGCGGGAAGCTAGAGAAAACAAATTACAAAGCGTTCATGAGAGATTGTTACGAGTAATAATTAATGCGTTTCTAAAATAAATAATAAATAATAAATAATTATGCTACAGCTTATTTTATTTAGAATGATAAATAAATTATAAATTATATAAATTATAATATAATAATATACACAAAATAATCTCTTAATATTAGATTATATGCTAACTAAACTATAAAAACGGAGTAGTTGTTTACTTATGTGATTTTGTTTTCATTTTGGGTGAGTACTTAAAGTTCAATTACGTAGTATATTATAGACTCAAATTGGTGACATCTATTTTCTTTTTCTGTAATATCAAAAAATCAAAAAATAAAGAAATCAAAAGAAAAACAGAGTAGTCTTAGGTGTATGGTACGTACTGGTAGTGCTGAAACCTATGCATATTTCCTGATGTGAAAGCCACATCAACTGTCCGTAGATCTTGCTTAGATTCGTTTAGTAACTTCAACCCAAAACTATCAAATCAATTTTATTTATTATTTATTTATACACTTTTTATCTATAAAATTTAGATATTAAAGTTTCTCGTATTATTTTTATCTAAACTTCTATTTTAATCTTGAAATGTTATTAAAAAATTGAAATACTGATGACAACTATGCGGGCATTTATTAGTATTATCATTATCATTGTATTTGAACGAAATTCATATCAATAATGACCTACTTTAATTTTCATTATGAAGATGATATGCGTAGTATATACTAGTCGAAAAGCAACATTTAACAATAAATAATAAATATGAGAAAAAGGGTTTGATTGACACTTGAGCTAGGTCAAATGCTCTATAATAGGGTGAACTTCAGATTTTTCAATTCATAAAATTCACCTTAATATTATATATGAAATTTCAAAAGGTAATTAACACGAATATGAGAATTTTCTATCTATACTTTAAAAGTATGGCATAGCTTTTGGCGTTAATATTAGAATGATAAGAGGGGAGAAAAAAAATATGTGACTTACAAATATCCGTACTATTAATGGCGGATAAATCGTAAAATCTTACTTGCGGGCACAAGTATGGCCAAAAAGTATACTCGCTGACTGTTCATGGACGAGTCACGAATATTCACAATCCATCGCGCTCGTGGAAAACCCGATTCACTAATTTGTTAGACTTATTAAATTTATACTTGTTATAAGCCCTAATAAATATTGAATAATAAGTCACTATAAAATAATGCATATAAGTGATGAAGTTAATATTTATGTCATTTTATATTTATATTTATATTTATATTTATATTTATATAAACAATTTTACTACAATATTAATTAGTTTATCAACTAAAATAATAATCATTGAATGATATATTTAGTGTTAGGTCATTTCAATTTTTTTTTTTAAAAGATTAAAATAATTGACAACAAAAACTTGTATCATTTTAAAAATTCTTGATTTATATAAGATCTGCGAGTAAACCTGTGACATGTAAATGTCCGCTGATTAAAGTACTTCAATGACGATCTGGAGGATAACATATTGAAAAAAATCCACGAGTATCGGTGATGGGTTTAGTGGATCCCCGTTCACGACCAGCTAGTGCCATTCCTAGTTATATATTCTAATACTAATATCAAATTATTGATCACAAATGCTACTTTGAATTTATTATAAAATTAAATCAACATTTCAATCAAGTAAATTCTAAATATTAATATAATGATCATAAAATAGGTTCTCAGACGCTTATTAAAAGTGTGAACTTTACTAACAAATTAAACGACGATGAAATCAAATACTATCATAAGAAGGCAAAACTTTGTGAAGACAAAAGGGAACTATGACCCCTCAAATATTTGAGTTGTTAGTGTAGTATTTACAAGAATAAGAGAAGATCTTACACGTAAAATCGCCCCTTAATATTACAGTCATAGATCCTTTTAACCTTGTATTCTAGCTAATGTAATAATGATCTGCCTCTCTTAGCGAGAGGTCAGGAGTTCGACTCCCGTAGGGTGCAACATTGCACACAAGGTTTTTCCTTTACCCTTGAATTCCACCTAAGGGTGCCTTCCGCACATCGTGTTGCGGGGGCAGTAGGGTAGGGGGTTTTACCTCCCATGCCCACGGATGAGCCGAGGTTTCTTCTGGACAGTTGTTTTTTTTTTGGGTGGGGGGGGTATGCAACTGTGAAAGATGAACACGTGGGTGTTTAAGTCCTCTCTGAGTGATCTCGTACTATTGTTCAAATTTTTCTTAACCACATCGCTCTATAAAACAAAGGTTAAAGTTCAGCATTAAATAATGTACAACTCGTTGGGTGCTTTTGTAAACTTTTTATATTAATCTGAATTGTTGGTTTTTATATCTTTCATTTACAAATGATAAACAAAATAACAAAATCGAATAAGTAGAAATTGGAAATGCTAATTGTGAAAATCCAGAAATTGAATTTACTAATCTAGACCAATAATGACACAAGTTAACAATTTAACAAACATAAGATACAAACACTTTTAGTTACCAAAAAGCAGGGTATAAATATACAATGTAACAACATTAATGTTTTTATCAGTGTGAACTGAATCTTTATAATTTGTAATTGTAAAAATATACCATATCTTTCAATTCGTAAAAATATTGAATACAGTAAATTTTAAAAAAAATATTCACCCTGATGTAAGTGTACCCGTTTCCTTATTTTTCTTAATATACCAAAAAAAGTAAAAATAACTAAAGGCGGCTGACCATAACTTAAACAGAAATCTCCCTATACATAGCTAAGAATCAAATATTCAACGGCCCAGATCAAACAACTAAACATTCAATCAAACGGTTCATAACTCATACGCGTCAATGAAGTAGGGCTTCCCCATGATATACTTCCTTTCATAACCTCTTTTACTCTTATCTCTTTTATTTTTCTCTATCAGATTTCGCCGCTTTCATTACACACACAAAAACATATACGTATAAACAACATATATACACATAATATATTCACATACACACACATCTTTTCAATTAATTGATTTAATAATTAGACTTTTTTTTTTTTAATTTTAAAGATGGAATCAACTACTAACGGTGGTGAGTCTGAAAATAATTCTTCACAGAAACAAGAGAAACAAGAAACCAATACTCAGCCAACGGTGGTGGTTGCTACAACAGCGGCGGTGACGGCGCCAGTTGTGCCACAGCAACATCAGTGGGTGGCGATGCAATATCCGGCGGCGGCGATGGTAATGCAGCATCAAATGATGGCGCCGTCACCGGGACATGGACATTATCCGATGGCACCACACTATATGCCATACCATCCGCATCATCTTCATCATGCGGCGGCGCAACAGCCACAGCAGGGTGGCGGCGGTGGAGAGAACCGGACTGTTTGGGTTGGTGATCTTCATAATTGGATGGATGAAGATTATCTTCGTAGCTGTTTTGCTTCTACCGGCGAGGTAATTCAATTTGATTTTTGTATTTAACATGTATTTATTAATATGCTAAATATGATTTATTGCTGATTAATAAAATAATGTTTTATTAATTAACTGTGTTATTTGTCGACCTTGATTAAATTATCTATCACATCTATATCTATATCGATATTAAATATTATTGATAACAATTAAGGTTTAACTATTTGGCTTGTGAATTTGAATAATCATATATATGCCGGTAATACGTATTAAATTAATCTTTTAATTTTTAATTTTTTTTTCCATATATACTATGTTTAAACAACTTCAAAAATATATAAATTACCTTATATTTAACAGTAGTATAGTTACACCACATATTTGATAGATTTAATGTGCATTATTTGAGTACATTAGGAAACTTTAATGCATATTTTTTGGTGTATAGCTATCATTGCCCGTTCAGGAGTATAACGTTTTATTTTTCGATTTTAACTAAAAATTTGAGTTTAATAAATACAATTTAATGTGTGTTTTTAATTAGTGTCGTTATAGTCAAACTGACTAATGTAATAAGTTTGTGGATATGTATTGAACGTGTTTGCTGACGATGGTCACCGCTTCATAGCGGTGCCGCGGTGGCATGGAAATTAATTATACATGTACATTTGTGTATTAAAATTGTTGGTGAGTAGAAGGTGGTTATCAACATAAATATTATCATTTATGGTAACAAAATGCATCAATGTTACATGTTACTGCATTAATGTGTTAGTACTTGATAGCATTGAAAGAAAAAGGATTTATATCTATGTTTGAATCATATGTATATATTAAGATATGTCTAACCAAATCATAGTTAAAAATTGAAAGCGTTTTCAGAGCTCGTGTTCACATTTATAATCGTAAAAAGGATAAAAAAGATTAACGGATAAAGATTTGCACAATATAGAGAGAAATCAAAAGGATGTCAATATTACGTTTTTAAGTGTTTAAAATGCACATACATGTACAGATTACTATTTTTGTTTGTCCCGGATAGATTGTAATGTAGAAGATCGAATGCATAATATTATCTGTGTGTACTTAAATTCTTAAATCTGCAGAAAAACGTCATCGTAAATTATTTTTTTTTAATCTTTCAGGTTGCTTCAATTAAAGTGATACGCAATAAACAGACTGGTTTTTCAGAGGGATATGGATTTGTGGAGTTTTTTTCACATGCTGCTGCTGAGAAGGTTTTGCAGACTTATACATGCATTGCTATGCCTAATACAGAACAACCATTCAGATTGAACTGGGCCACATTTAGCATGGGTGATAAGCGTTCAAATAACGGTTCTGACCTTTCGATATTTGTAGGAGACTTAGCTGCAGATGTAACTGACACTTTATTACATGAAACTTTTTTTAATAAATATCCATCTGTGAAAGCTGCTAAAGTAGTCATTGATGCAAATACTGGTCGCTCGAAAGGTTATGGTTTTGTTAGGTTTGGTGATGATAGTGAGAGGACTCAGGCTATGACTGAAATGAATGGAACTTATTGTTCGAGCCGGCCTATGCGTATTGGTGCTGCTACTCCACGTAAATCGTCTGGTTACCAACAACAATATGGTTCACAAGGTACATGTTTATTCAATCTAGTCTAGCTATTAAAATGCAGTCTGTGTAAACTTTAATTTTTTTTTGCTTTATGGTAGGTGGTTACATGTCAAATGGTGGATCTCATTCTGATGGAGATTCTAATAACACTACGGTCAGTACAATATTTTAGTGACTTGTTTGTTCATTAAAAATGGCATTTTTTTTTATTTACTTATGACGATGAAATACCTGGAAAACATGTCAGGTTGGGTCGATTTGGGTAACGGGTCAAAACGGTTTTGGGTTAATATAGGTCATGGGTCAAACAGGTCAGGTTTTTATACGGGTCCAAGTGGGTCACGTTCGGTGACCGGTCATGTGTCAGATTTTTTTTTCATCGCTTCGAGTTTCATTTTTCAGTTTAACTTTCTTCGCGTTATGATATTTATGCTCGACCCGTTTGACCCATTCACAACACCCATTAGACCTATCTCTATTTCTTTTTTGAGCTTTAGGAATTGATACCAGGTTTTTATACGGTACCCATTGGACCTGTTCCTTCACATTTTGTGTAGGACCCCATAGGTCGGAGGGAAACCCATTGGACTTTTTTAAGGTTTCGGGTTTACATTAATAGGCTTTTTTTCAAGACTCAGTTGACCCAAATGCTTGACCCACCAAATTTGAGAGTATGGGCAGGTATACGACTAACCCATGCATCGATGTAGATATTTGTGGGAGGGCTTGACCCAACTGTAAGTGATGAGGATCTTAGGCAGCCTTTCTCTCAATATGGCGACATAATTTCAGTGAAAATTCCTATTGGAAAAGGATGTGGATTTGTACAATTCGCCAACAGGTACACAATCCTTGCAATTTTGAGCCTTTTTGTAAGTTTTATATCTTTTGTTTTGTCACATTTCCTAACACATATTTGGTAGAAATAATGCCGAAGAGGCACTGCAGAAATTAAATGGGACGACAATTGGGAAGCAAACAGTGAGACTTTCTTGGGGACGTAACCCAGCAAATAAGCAGGTAATTCTCTTGAACCCCAACATAGGTTAATCAAGTAGATTTTGTATTATAAGTGTGAGACTTTCACTTCGAACGATGTCCAAAAGGTATGGAACTTTTTCTTTCGTACTTCTCATAACATTTCGATTTATGTTTCTGTTACATGATTTCCCTTAAACTCAAACATCTCCAATATGAATTTCCATTATGTTTGCTCAATGCATACATTCTACAAAACAGAGGTAAAAATTTGTTGATTCGGGCTGGCATTTATCTCGCATACTTTTCCATAACTAAATAGGTTAACATCGACGGGTCATGGGCCAAACAGGTTAAAAGTTGTCAAAACTTCTATATTGCATACAGCTTTTTGAATTTCTATCGAGATTTTTTGTTTGTTACAATTAATAATAAGTAAAACATTAGTTACTTATAAATTATAAATAATGGACAAAACTCTTACGGGCGGGTCAACCCATCTCAAGCCAGACCATTTACAACCCGTACTGTAAATGGCCTGTTGGCCTGTTTTAGCACGTACTTTTTCTGACTCTTTATCTAACTTGCCTGACCCACACATCTTACAAACTCCAGTGAAAAGCTTATCCCTTACCATCTCTTTTGAATTTTGCAGTTGAGAAACGACTTTGGGAACCAATGGGCAGGGGCATACTATGGAGGGCCAATGTACGACGGGTACGATTATGCTATGACACCACCACATGACCCGAGCATGTACGCTGCTGCATACGGGTCCTACCCGATGTACGGCATTCATCAACAGCAAGTAAGCTAATCTAGGTGTCTGTCTGAATTTAATTAATCAGCAGAGTATCTGAATAGCAGCAGCATCAAGTAAAAAATGGTCACAAATTTGTGTTCCATAAAACTCTTTGTAGTGTGTTTATTGGGAGTGTAGATTGCGCCCAACTCTATCCTCCCTCTGAATATGGAGTGGTGGTTGAATTTTGACTACATGATCAGGTAGTACTAGTATTTGTTTCTAGGGTTCCAGTTGATTAAAAATGTGTTACTTTTGACATGTGTGGAATTTTAATCAACTGTAAGGACTATTATGGATATTTTAATAAGCTATATCAAATAATCTTATATGGTGCTATTGTCATATATGATCTTAGATGAAGTTTGACTTTTTGAATTAGTCAGCTGTTTTAGTTGGCAGTCCTTGAGGTTCTACTTTGAATCATTTCAGTTATATCAGATTTTGGTGTTCTGTGAAAAACTTCTCCGTTTACTTTGACTTTTGACATGTCAACTATTGGAGTTGGACTTTCTTAAAGTTTGACCTTAAAATAATTTTTTTTTAAACTACATTTTTACATCATATCCGAGGGGCTATAGTGGTATGTTTGCCAATATATATACATTATAACCTCTTGATTCGTATTCTTCGAATAAACACAAATTGATGATGATGACTAGCACACGTTTGAAAACCTTTTCCGTTTACTTTTGACTTTTGGGATGTCAACTTTTGGAGTTGGCCTTTCTTGAAGATTGACTTATTATTTTATTTCTCAAAAAAAAAAAAAAAAAAAGTACATCATTTATGAGTGGTACTTCACTACTTTGTCTTTTGAAGTAGCGTGTGAGTTATAACATCGATATAATTGTTTTTTAGGCCACTTGCAATCGTTCAATTCTTTCACATACATTTTCACTGCCACATCGACGCCACATCAGTACAAATCTTTTAACATTCATTTCACTAAACACTCACTATCATACTTTATTTCAAACGTTAACAATTTTAAATTATTAAATAAAACAAATAACATTTTATTAAATAAAATAAAAACATTACATTATTTATAAGTAAATTTATAAATAAAAAGCACATTATATTAAATAAATAATACATACATTTATTTATTAAATACAAAACAATAATCAATGTAAAATGTGAATATAATATAAAATACATCATTTATATATACATAATAAATAATAATAAATAATATATAATATATAAACTCATCTTCCCCAAAGAAGAAGAGAATAGAAGAAAAGGAGAAAGAAGAAGAAGAAAAAAATAAATAAATAAGTGGGATCCACCAAAATGCTCGTTAGAGCCGTTGCAGGGGTCACTGGCGGATGCTGTGGCGGGTTGCTGGAGGTGGCAGTGAGAGGGTGGCGGCCAGTGGCGGAGGTGGGTCACGGATGGTTGCAAGTGGCCTTATGAGATTAAGGTATATGGATTATGAACCATGCCCCACAAATTAATGTAATTTTTTCTTTTGAGATTCTCATCACAAGTGTACATAAAGGGAATGTCGATATGTCACTTTCTAAATTACTTCGAATTGTAAGTTTTCATTCTTTAAAAGAGTAGATGCTGCGAGAAAATTTTCACTTCTAGGAAGATTTTGTTCAGTTATGAACGAAATTCGTCTTTGCTCTTGTATTGCTATTTTTCTTCTTACAAGAAATGTATGTCCTCCAATAAAGTTCACACTAAAACTTCTTGATTCATCTTCTTTGAATATAACATAATTAAACTGTATTGGGAGTGATGCATATAAATTATCTAAAATTGTGCTTGACAATTTATATGTTACAAATATTATGTGAAACATAAAGTGTAATGTAAGTTGAAGAAAGCGATAGCAGCACATGTTTAGGGTCTAATTTTCATGTAATATAATCTAATACAAGGAAAACAAAGTATAGTAGCAACTAGCAACCATAATTTAAGTAAATGCTTCAATCTTTATATAAATAAAAGAATTTTTAACGATAGTCTTTATAGCATTTATGGTTGTCGTTATTGTGCTTTAAAGTATTGTACTTAGCGATTATGTAATGACTTAAAAGGGACACTTTTTAAATTGTACAATCATTTAATGCACATTAACCACCTCTAACAATTTAAAGAAAACTCTGAACAACTTAAAGCTAAAGGTGTGTAAATATAGATACCCTCTGTTTACATATGAAACCATATCCAACTTGGGGTACTGCCAACTTAGGTTCCATTGTCACTTTAAGTAGGAGTTTCTAACCTTTGATGATACTGCCAACATCAATGCGATTTGCGATTTGATTTTTTTTTTTGAAAGGCAAGTTGCTGGCATCGAATACTCTCATTTTCCACGCACGCACGCGCTTTCGGACAGGAAACCCGAACCGCATTACAAGAATTCGAACCTTAAACCATCCTGAGGGGCAGGCGGTCGGACCTGGGTCCTGCAACGGGTCAGTAAAACCTTCCCGGGGCAATCCGACTCTCAGGAAATAAATCCCACAGATATTTTTCAGGGGAGAGACTCGAATTTGAGACCTCCCACCCCCATCCCAATGCACAAGTGCAAAGGGGTGAACCACTGGACCACTCGAGTAGGTTCAAGTTTCGGGGGGTTTTACCTAACATTCGATTGTACTGCTAACATCGTCGCGAATTGGATTTCCTCCTAATGTGTGTGTGGCTGACATATGATCGCGAAGGTGGTTAAGTTCCTTTTGGGTGATGCCGATATCACCATTGAAAAAAAAAATTGAAAAACTTAAAGTGTGCAAATTAAACAAAATTAAAAGTACAAGGTATATAACTATATAACTATAAAAGTATCTAGATAAAGGATTTAAAGGAAGTGTGTATGGCAAATATAGAAAGAAGTACGGAATACCAAAAAGGAAAGTAGTTATCAAACAGGTGTTAGACTGAAATCAAAGTCAAACCAACACGTTCCTCCACCATCGTTCAACGTTTGACTGCCATGAATTCACTTCAATTTTCTCTCTCCACCGCTACAACCACCGCATCACCGCCGGCGAACTCAATTTCAGCCGCTAAACATAAGAGCTACTTCTACGCCGACGTCGTTTTCGAATCAATGAGTTGTTGTTACCAGAGAACGTGGTAAAAAAATGGCAAACTCATCAAAGCTCTTGTAAATTCTTTTCTCATATTGGTTCTGTTTTTGTACTATTACTGGATTCGATTGCGTTTTAATAGTTTTTGTACTATTCTGTTTTTGTACTAAATCTTTGTGAGATGAAAATGGGGAAGATTATGTTTAGGGATGCTTAATACTGCATCTATCTTGCTAAAATTTGAAATTAAATTGTTTTAATTAGTGGTTGTAATTATCATCATGCATTGATTTTATTGATATATGTACTGATGATTTTGCGTAATCCTGACCGATGACTGTAAATTATTTATTGCACTGATTGTAATTAGGTGGTTTTTTTTTTTTTTTTTACTATATAGAATTGAGATGTATGTGTTAAAATTAGTGCAAATATGCTCAACTAATTCATTTTGACTCCAAACTAATCCCTTAATTTTCTCATTTATGGTTTTGTTGGACTACTTTCTTTCTTTCATGTTGTATGGCTTTAACAAGTGTGGTAGATGTATCTAATCATGTTGTATGTACTTTAATCTTGTATTTAAGCTTGTTGATTGTAAGCATTGAAAATCAATCCAACACATTCTACTTTCACTTATTCATTCTTTTAGTTTATTAAACTTATATTTCCAGCAAGATATCTAGTTGTTTTATGGTATCTAGAGCAAGGTTTTAAAATTAATCTTTGTGTGCAAATACTCAAAGTTACAAAGCTAAATTCTTGCTATCAAAAATGGAAGTTTCAAATGTAAACAACGGTGGTATGATCAACGGCATGGAAAGACTTGTAGGCAACAACTACAAGTATTGGAAGATGTGTATGGAAGCTTATCTCCAAAGTCAAGACCTATGGGAACTTGTGGCCGGAAGTGATGCCATAATTCCCGTAGAAACTCTTGAGCAAGGCGAGTCACGAAGAAAATGGAAGATCAAGTGTGGGAAGGCTCTCTTTGCGTTGAGGACATCAATTAGTAAAGAGTTCATAGAACACGTTTGTGATCTTAACTCGTCAAAGGAGGTTTGGGATACTCTTGAGAAACTCTTTAGCAAGAAGAATACCGCACGGTTGCAATTCTTGGAAAATGAGTTAGCAATCTCAAGACAAGAAGGTATGTCAGTTTCTGAATATTTTTTACGGGTCAAAAATCTTTGTTCTGAAATTTCAGAGATTGATTCAAACGAGAAAATCAGTGAATCTCGGCTGCGAAGATATTTAATTCGCGGTTTGAAGAAAGAGTACGTTCCGTTCATAACCTCTATTCAGGGGTGGGCTACTCAACCTTCGGTTGAAGAATTAGAAAATTTACTCTCTAATCAAGAAGCTTTGGCCAAGCAAATGGCTAAAGGATTTGAAAATGATGCGGTATTGTTTTCAAAAGGGAAGAACTTTAAGAAAGGTTCTTCTAGCAAAGAAAAAGAAGAAGAGCAAACTAGTTACAAAAGTAACTATGAGAAGAAACCTCCCACATGTTACAAGTGCGGGAAGGTTGGTCACATCAAGAGATATTGTCGTTTGAAAGTCACAAAAGCAAACATGGCTTGTTCAAGCAACGATGATGATGAAGTCAAATGGGAGCAATGTTTTACCGTTGATACGGTTGTTAAGAAGAATCAATGGATTGTTGATTCGGGTTGCTCTCATCACGTGACCGGTGATGGAACTCTTCTTCATGACGTTAGAGATCACAATTAAAATCGAGTTGTAATCACGGCTGACCACTCAACTCATCCGGTTAAAAAGGAAGGTAATGCTATTATTGATGTTAATAATAATACTTTTACTTTGGAAGATGTTTATCTTGTTCCTAAATTGACCAAGAATCTAGTTTCGGTACCTCAAATTACCGAATCTGGAAAACATGTTCTTTTTAGTCCAACGGATGTGAAAGTCCTTGAGAATGTCAAGGAGATTGTGGGTGATGTTCTTTTCACGGGAGAAAAGAAAGGTTCTTTGTTTGTGTTGTTCGCAGGTGAGGCTTATGTGAAGAAAACAAGTCAAACCGACAACAGAGCTATTTGGCATGCTAGACTAGGCCATGTGGGATATCAAATGGTGCAAAAGATATTCTCACATAAGCTAGTTGATGGAATTCCTCAATTAAAGAATATTCATGAGGAAGTAATATGCCAAGGATGTCAATATGGAAAGTCACACCGACTTCCATATAAGAAGTTAACAAATCGAAAACAAAGTTTGCTTGACTTAATTCATACGGACTTGATGAGGCCAACATAAACACCAAGTTATAGCGGTCATTGCTATGTCATGGTGTTAATTGATGACTATTCTCGGTTTACTTGGGTGAAATTTCTAAAGGAGAAAAGTCAAGCCTTATCAAAGTTCATAGAGTTCAAAGAAGCGGTAGAATCAGAATTTGGGAGAAAGGTAAAAGCTCTTAGGTGTGATAATGGTGGAGAATTCATGTCAAATGATTTCTTTACTTATTGTAAAACAAATGGTATTTCTCGCCAAATGACTTGTCCGGATACTCCACAACAAAATGGGGTTTCAGAAAGAAAGATTGCTTACCTTGTTTCAATATGCTTATCTTGGTTACATGACAAAAGGTTGCCTAGAGAGCTATGGGCGGAAGCACTTCAATGTGCTTGTCATGTGTCTAATCGGTTACCATCTTGGCCAGGTACACAAAAATCAGCTTTTGAGCTAGCTTATGGTCAAAAGCCAAAGCTATTTTTAGGGTGTTTGGTTCTATTTGTTATGTTCATGTTCCAAAAGCTAACCGAACCAAACTTGACCCAAAAGCTCGAAAGTGTATTTTTGTTGGTTATGATTCTCACAGGAAAGGTTGGAGGTGTATGGATCAAGAAACAAAGAAGTTTACCACTTCAAGAGATGTGGTATTTGATGAAGTGTCTTCTAAATTTTCTGAATCAAGCAAAAATGGTGAAGAAAATAGAGATTACAAATTTATGTTTCCTAGCTTCGACACTCAAGAAGAAAGTGAGAATGATGGTGTTTCTCAAACTCAAGAAGAGGCACCTAGTGAAGAAGTACCAACTCAAGTTAGAAGGTCAACAAGAGAAAATAAACAACCAAGACATCTAAGTGACTATGAGGTGAACACAATCACAACTTGTTTCTTTTCAGGTGGCTTAACTGAAGAACCAACATGTTATGAAGAAGCTAAAGATTCTTCGGATTGGAGAAAAGCAATGCAAGAGGAGATTGATGCATTGAAAAAGAATGAAACTTGGGAGCTTGTCAAGAAACCGGAAGCATGTAAACCGGTTACTTGCAAATGGGTCTACCGTTCGAAGAAGAACTCGGATGGAACCATTAATAGGTTCAAGGCTCGGCTGGTGGCTCGTGGCTTTTGTCAAAGTTATGGGCTTGATTATGATGAAACTTTTAGCCCCGTGGCTAAAATGGTAATGGTGAGAACAATAATCTCACTAGCGGCTTACAAAGGGTGGAAATTGTGGCAACTTGATGTAAAGAATGTTTTTCTATATGGAGAGCTTGATCGTGAGGTGTTCATGGAAGAACCTATTGGGTTCATTTTAAATCAATTTCCAGAATATGTGTGTCGGTTGAAGAAAGCTCTTTATGGCTTGAAACAAGCTCCGAGAGCTTGGTATGGTAAGGTTGCACAATACCGTGTCTTTTGTGGTTTTAAGATTTCTGATGCGGATTCTAGTTTGTTTGTAAAGAAAGAACCAGGTTTCCATGTTTTGGTGTTATTATACGTTGATGACATGATTATCACCGGAGAAAACGAGTCAGAAATCTCTCGTTTAAGTGATGATCTTTCGTTTCGTTTTGAAATGAAGAATCTGGGGGAGATTGGATGTTTTCTTGGCTTGGAAGTTGATAAATTAGAAAACGGGTACTTTATCTCTCAAAGGGGTTATGCAAGAAGTCTCTTAGAACGTTTCAACATGGGGGAGTCAAAGCCTATGACTACTCCAATGGAACCAAACCTAAAAATGAAGAAAGATCAAGGAAAAGAGCTCAAGGATGTGAAGTTGTTCCGACAAATGGTTGGAAGTTTGATCTATCTAACCATCACAAGGCCGGAAATTGCTTACTCGGTTGGCATTGTTTCACAATTTATGCAATGTCCAACTAATGTTCATCTTGATGCAACAAAAAGGATCCTTCGTTATGTGAAAGGATCAATAGGCCACGACTTGTGGTATAAGAAGTGTGATAATGTTTTATTAAATGGTTTCGTTGATGCAGATTGGATGGGAGACCCAAATGATCGCCATTCAACTTCGGGTTACTGTTTTAACATGGGTTCCGCTGTTATTTCATGGTGTAGCAAGAAGCAAGAAGTTGTTGCTTTGTCTAGCACGGAAGCGGAATACATAGCTGCAACAATGGCGGCTCAAGAATGTACTTGGTTAAGAAGATTGATTGGTGACATACTTGAAAAGGTTCTTAGCGGGGAGATCGAGCTAGCAAATGTAAGGACTAATGCTCAAGTAGCCGACATCTTTACTAAAACTCTAATGAAGGCCAAGTTCATGGAATTTCGAGAGGCGTTGGAGATTGTTGATCGGGAGTTTGCACGAAGAGGGAGTGTTAAAATTAGTGCAAATATGCTCAACTAATTCATTTTGACTCCAAACTAATCCCTTAATTTTCTCATTTATGGTTTTGTTGGACTACTTTCTTTCATGTTGTATGGCTTTAACAAGTGTGGTAGATGTTTCTAATCATGTTGTATGTACTTTAATCTTGTATTTAAGCTTGTTGATTGTAAGCATTGAAAATCAATCCAACACATTCTACTTTCACTTATTCATTCTTTTAGTTTACTAAACTTACATTTCCAGCAAGATATCTAGTTGTTTTAGTATGTTTATAGAATGAAACGTGGTGTAAATAGCATTCTGATGTTGATTGGTGTTTGAACAGTTTGCTTTACGGCACGTAGGTGTAAATCATCGCATGTTACATGTATCGTTTATAAACGAACATTTTGGATAATTGATTATGATAGTCTCTAAATTTTGTAGTGGAGAGAAATTGGCTGTCTTTTTCATACATTGTTTCACATCATAATCATAATATTATAATTGGAAAAACCATAACCAAGGTTGCCTAGTGGTTGATGACTTGGTGTCCTGGTAGTAAAGTATTGACGTGACTCCAAAGTATCCAATTTTTAGGTGACTTTATGTTCATGAAAAATGTGTATCATTTATATATCGAGTATGATAGCATGATTTCTATGAAGCCGTCTCTGTTTTGGGTTTGTAACATTATATAATATAATTCATGCTTTACTAGACAGTGCTACGACACTGTAAAATCTGTAAGATCTGTTATGGTTCTGATAGTTTGGTGGTGTTTTTTTTTTTTCTTTCTTTTATTGAATAGGCAGCACTTGGGATCAATTGTTTGGAACTTCTTCTGATTTATCACACACACTTGCCTGATCTGGACGGACTTTCTTAACTATTTACTGGTACCCTCGTGTCTCTTTGATTCATCATCCAGTTGTATATATTTCTTTCGTGAAAGATTAAATTTACTGATCTCTAATGTTGTCAAACTCGTTATTTCTCGCTGAGATCTCGTTTTTGGAAGGAACCAAGACGAGATGTCCATCTCGCGAGATTTCTCGGTCAACGGGGTTAAACTTGGTCAAAACCACGATTTCTCGGATTTTCTCGCTCATTGTTCAGATTTTCTCTTAATTTCTCGGATTTTCTTGTAAAATCTCGTAAAAATGTGTGTGTGTGTGTGTGTGTGTATATATATATATATATATATATATATATATATATATATATATATATATATATATATATATATATATATATATATAGCGGCAGGATCAATGGGGAACTAACCAATCGGGGAGAAGCGGGGGGAAACAAAATTTTTATTTTTTTTTTGGATTTTTTTTTTCCGGCATCAAGATGATACGAAAATATGAACATTTAGAAAAGACACTTCGTGATGAATTTTATTATTTAGGCGGGAAAACGATCGACAAAAATAACATTCAAGATAATATTGTTCGTGAATAATATGAACGTTTTTTTCATGTTTTGTGAAGTAAAATTTAGCCCGATTTAGAGTTTAGGGTTTAGGGTTTGGTGTTTTGGGTTTATTCCATAAACCCAAAACACCAAACCCTAAACCCTAAACCCTAAACTCTAAACCGTTCGTGTTAAAAACTCAATCTAAATCCTAAATCTAAACCCTAAACTTTAAATTTCTAAACCCTAATATCTAAACCCTAATATCTAAACCCCAATAACTAAAACCTCAACATACGCTCAAAAAACACGATAATTGTTATATATTACTTCTTCGAGCGTTTTTCCGCCAAAATAAAAACATTTATCACAAAGTGTCTACTAAATGTTCATATTTTCATCCCATCTATAATGTTTGTGAACAAAGTTTTTTCAAAAAACGAAAAAAAAAGTTTTTGCTTCTCCCCCGCTTCCCCCCGATTGGTTACTTCCCTCTTGATCCTTATATATATATATATATATATATATATATATATATAGGTGAGAGATCAAGGGATAAGCACTAATTTGGAGATAAGGGGATAAGTGATTTTGTTTTTTTTATATCTTTAATTCTACAGCTCTAATTTAAAAAATAAAAATTTATGAAAATAGCATTCATTGTGTAGATTCAGAAAAAAAAAAGTTTTTTTTTTTTTTTAAAAAATTTTGAAAGCAGCTTATCATACATCTGATGTATGTTAACCTGTTTTGAGTTATTATTTTTTTTTAAATTCAACCCTATTTAGAGTTTAGGGTTTAGGGGTTAGGGTTTTGGGTTTAGTCCCTAAACCCAAAACCCAAAACCCTAACCCCTAAACCCTAAACTCTAAACCGTTCGTATTAAAAATTCATTCTAAACCCTAAATCTAAACCCTAAACACTGTTTTTCATTAATCAAAAGTCATTTTTTCTCTTTTTTTTTTTTTTTTTTTTTGTTATCATACATCAGGTGTATGAATAGCTGTTAACATACATCAGATGTATGTTAACAAGCCATTAAAAAATATATTTTTTTTCTTAATCTACACAATGAAAACTGATACCAGAATTTTTTTTAAAAAAAATCAGAGGTGTAGAACAAAAGATATAAAAATCACAAAAGTAAACGTAAGTCAACGTACGATCTCCCCAAGATGCCGAGATCTCCCCAAAAATGACCAAACGAGATCTCCCCGAGGTCCGAGTTCTCCAACCTTGTTGATATCATCATCACTTGGGATTCAAATTGTAAGTTTGAGTCGTGAAATACATTGTACAAATTGCACTAATGAATTTTCTTGGCCGAACTACTTGGGCGGCCATCTACCTTTGACAAAGTAACCTTGATGTCTGTTGTTCTATTTTTATGGATGGATATGGTAGAGCTTCAGAGCTGCCCAATTATGGGAATGAAATATGTACTGTTTTATATCCTGTTTCTGCAAAAGCTAGTCATGACATCGGTATGAACTCTATCTTGTATCTAATTTAAATCTTCAGTAATTGTGTAAAGGTGCATCAAGATATTTCAGTAGGGAAATTTCATTGTTAAAATTATTTGTTTATTTATATGTTTTTGGTTTACCAAGTAGCGTGTAGATTTGGATACAACCATATTGTGCAACTACAATATTTGTTAAGATAATCACCTTAACTGGCATTGGATGGAAATCTATTTGAACTATTTACACCATTATATATTTTTTTTTTTTTGAAAGGCAATAATTATATTATTAAAATTATAAAACTAGCAAGATGCTAGGGATTACATAACTCGAATACATAACACGACCTCCGACTATCATTCTACAATGTAACACGAGACGACTAAAACAATACACGATTAATTGGCAACCTACACCATCACGATTCTAAAACTCACGACTTCAATACACTCGAAACACACGACTAAAACAATACACTCGAATCAACAACCGATAACCATGATCCACAAACGAAACCAATCGACAATCACAAATCGGAAACCACGAATCAACAATCACGACTTCAAGTCTTCTCAGCAACCACCACGATCAACCACCGATGACCACGATCCAGAAATGAAACCAATCGACAATCACATATTGGCAACCACGAATCAACTCACACTCACGATTACCGAATACCATAATCCCACGAAAATTACCACAAATCCACGAATCGAAATCCACAACCACGAAACCCACAAAAATCGAACCTGTCGGCGGTGGAGAATATGAAACGCTCCAATGAGGTTCACCAAACTCACTTCGAAGGCCAATCTGATGACCCGAAATCGAAACCAAGAGCACCAAAATCCACCGCAAACCACCCCAACCCGAACACGGAATCACCCAAACCACGTATTCAACTCACGAACAAGTGGTGAACGAGCGGGAGAGCAGCGGCACAGGGATAAATGTCCGGAGAAAAATGAAAACGAGGCGCGAAAGGCATCAAAGGAGAAGCGAACGGGGACAATGAAATGTCCCGTTCTTATTGATTAAAAACGTTCCATATTAATTGATTTCGTTGCGAGGTTTTGACCTCTATATGAGACGTTTTTCAAAGACTGCATTCATTTTAAAACAAACCATAACCTTTATTTCATACATAAAGGTTTAAAAAGCTTTACGTAGATTATCAAATAATGATAATCTAAAATATCCTGTTTACACACGACCATTACATAATGGTTTACAATACAAATATGTTACATCTAAATCAGTTTCTTGAATGCAGTTTTTACACAATATCATACAAACATGGACTCCAAATCTTGTCCTTATTTTAGTATGCAACAGCGAAAGCTCTTAGTATTCACCTGAGAATAAACATGCTTTAAACGTCAACAAAAATGTTGGTGAGTTATAGGTTTAACCTATATATATCAAATTGTAACAATAGACCACCAGATTTCATATTTCAATACACATCCCATACATAGAGATAATAATCATTCATATGGTGAACACCTGGTAACCGACATTAACAAGATGCATATATAAGAATATCACCATCATTCCGGGACACCCTTCGGATATGATATAAATTTCGAAGTACTAAAGCATCCGGTACTTTGGATGGGGCTTGTTGGGCCCAATAGATCTATCTTTAGGATTCGCGTCAATTAGGGTGTCTGTTCCCTAATTCTTAGATTACCAGACTTAATAAAAAGGGGCATATTCGATTTCGATAATTCAACCATAGAATGTAGTTTCACGTACTTGTGTCTATTTTGTAAATCATTTATAAAACCTGCATGTATTCTCATCTCAAAAATATTAGATTTTAAAAGTGGGACTATAACTCACTTTCACAGATTTTTACTTCGTCAGGAAGTAAGACTTGGCCACTGGTTGATTCACGAACCTATAACAATATATACATATATATCAAAGTATGTTCAAAATATATTTACAATACTTTTAATATATTTTGATGTTTTAAGTTTATTAAGTCAGCTGTCCTCGTTAGTAACCTACAACTAGTTGTCCACAGTTAGATGTACAGAAATAAATCGATAAATATTATCTTGAATCAATCCACGACCCAGTGTATACGTATCTCAGTATTGATCACAACTCAAACTATATATATTTTGGAATCAACCTCAACCCTGTATAGCTAACTCCAACATTCACATATAGAGTGTCTATGGTTGTTCCGAAATATATATAGATGTGTCGACATGATAGGTCGAAACATTGTATACGTGTCTATGGTATCTCAAGATTACATAATATACAATACAAGTTGATTAAGTTATGGTTGGAATAGATTTGTTACCAATTTTCACGTAGCTAAAATGAGAAAAATTATCCAATCTTATTTTACCCATAACTTCTTCATTTTAAATCCATTTTGAGTGAATCAAATTGCTATGGTTTCATATTGAACTCTATTTTATGAATCTAAACAGAAAAAGTATAGGTTTATAGTCAGAAAAATAAGTTACAAGTTGTTTTTGTAAAGGTAGTCATTTCAGTCGAAAGAACGACGTCTAGATGACCATTTTAGAAAACATACTTCCACTTTGAGTTTAACCATAATTTTTGGATATAGTTTCATGTTCATAATAAAAATCATTTTCCCAGAATAACAATTTTTAAATCAAAGTTTATCATAGTTTTTAATTAACTAACCCAAAACAGCCCGCGGTGTTACTACGACGGCGTAAATCCGATTTTACGGTGTTTTTCGTGTTTTCAGGTTTTAAATCATTAAGTTAGCATATCATATAGATATAGAACATTTTTTTAGTTGATTTTAAAAGTCAGGTTAGAAGGATTAACTTTTATTTGCGAACAAGTTTAGAATTAACTAAACTATGTTCTAGTAATTACAAGTTTAAACCTTCGAATAAGATAGCTTTATATGTATGAATCGAATGATGTTATGAACATCATTACTACCTCAAGTTCCTTGGATAAGCCTACTGGAAATGAGAAAAATAGATCTAGCTTCAAAGGATCCTTGGATGGCTTGAAAGTTCTTGAAGCAGAATCATGACACGAAAACAATTTCAAGTAAGATTTCCACTCGAAATAAGATTGTTATAGTTATAGAAATTGAATTAAAGTTTGATTATGATTATTACCTTGTATTAGAAAGATAACCTACTGTAAGTAACAAAGGTTTCTTGATCTTGGATGATTACTTGGAATGGATTTAGAAAACTTGGAAGTAAACTTGCAATCTTGGAAGTATTCTTGATTTTATGAAACTAGAACTTTTGGAATTTATGAAGAACACTTAGAACTTGAAGATAGAACTTGAGAGAGATCAATTAGATGAAGAAAATTGAAGAATGAAAGTGTTTGTAGGTGTTTTTGGTCGTTGGTGTATGGATTAGATATAAAGGATATGTAATTTTGTTTTCATGTAAATAAGTCATGAATGATTACTCATATTTTTGTAATTTTATGAGATATTTCATGCTAGTTGCCAAACGATAGTTCCCACATGTGTTAGGTGACTCACATGGGCTGCTAAGAGCTGATCATTGGAGTGTATATACCAATAGTACATACATTTAAAAGCTGTGTATTGTACGAATACGGGTGCATACGAGTAGAATTGTTGATGAAACTGAACGAGGATGTAATTGTAAGCATTTTTGTTAAGTAGAAGTATTTTGATAAGTGTATTGAAGTCTTTCAAAAGTGTATGAATACATATTAAAACACTACATGTATATACATTTTAACTGAGTCGTTAAGTCATCGTTAGTCGTTACATGTAAATGTTGTTTTGAAACCTTTAGGTTAACGATCTTGTTGAATGTTGTTAACCCATTGTTTATTATAACAAATGAGATGTTAAATTGTTATATTATCATGATATTATGATATATAATATATCTTAGTATGATATATATACAGTTAAATGTCGTTACAACGATAATCGTTACATATATGTCTCGTTTCGAAATCATTAAGTTAGTAGTCTTATTTTTACATATGTATTTCATTGTTAATACAATTAATAATATATTTACTTATCATTTAACATAATTAACCAAGTGTATCAATATCTTAATATGATTCATATGTACCTAGTAAGACGTTGTTATAACGATAATCGTTATATATATCGTTTTCGAGTTTCTTAAATTAATAGTCTCATTTTTATGTATATAACTCATTGTTAAAATACCTAATGAGATACATACTTATAATAAAATCATGTTAACTATATATATATAACCATATATATGTTATCGTATAGTTTTTACAAGTTTTAACGTTCGTGAATCACCGGTCAACTTGGGTGGTCAATTGTCTATATGAAACCTATTTCAATTAATCAAGTCTTAACAAGTTTGATTGCTTAACATGTTGGAAACACTTAATCATGTAAATAACAATTTCATTTAATATATATATATAAACATGGAAAAGTTCGGGTCACTACAGTACCTACCCGTTAAATAAATTTCGTCCCGAAATTTTAAGCAGTTGGAGGTGTTGACGTATCTTCTGGAAATAAATGCGGGTATTTCTTCTTCATCTGATCTTCACGCTCCCAGGTGAACTCGGGTCCTCTACGAGCATTTCATCGAACCTTAACAATCGGTATCTTGTTTTGTTTAAGTCTCTTAACCTCACGATCCATTATTTCGACGGGTTCTTCAATGAATTGAAGTTTTTCATTGATTTGGATTTCGTCCAACGGAATAGTGAGATCTTCTTTAGCAAAATATTTCTTCAAATTTGAGACGTGGAAAGTGTTACGTACAGTCGCGAGTTGTTGAGGTAGCTCCAGTTGGTAAGCTACTGGTCCGACACGATCTATAATCTTGAATGGTCCAATGTACCTTGGATTTAGTTTCCCCCATTTACCAAATCGAACAACGCCTTTCCAAGGTGAAACCTTAAGCATGACCATTTCTCCAATTTCAAACTCTATATCTTTTCTTTTACTGTCCGCGTAGCTCTTTTGTCGACTCTGGGCGGTTTTCAATCTTTGTTGAATTTGGATAATTTTCTCGGTAGTTTCTTGTATTATCTCCGGACCCGTAATCTGTCTATCCCCCACTTCACTCCAACAAATCGGAGACCTGCACTTTCTACCATAAAGTGCTTCAAACGGCGCCATCTCGATGCTTGAATGGTAGCTGTTGTTGTAGGAAAATTCCGCTAACGGTAGATGTCGATCCCAACTGTTTCCGAAATCAATAACACAAGCTCGTAGCATGTCTTCAAGCGTTTGTATCGTCCTTTCGCTCTGCCCATCAGTTTGTGGATGATAGGCAGTACTCATGTCTAGACGAGTTCCCAATGCTTGCTGTAATGTCTGCCAGAATCTTGAAATAAATCTGCCATCCCTATCAGAGATAATAGAGATTGGTATTCCATGTCTGGAGACGACTTCCTTCAAATACAGTCTGTGACGACCCGGAAATTTCCGACCAAAATTTAAACTTAATCTTTATATGATTTCGATACGATAAGCAAAAGTCTATAATGTTGAGTCTCAAAAATTTTTGAACTGTTACATGAACTCATTTGACCTTGACTATTCCCGGCGATTCACGAACAATTGTTGTATATATATATATATATATATATATATATATATATATATATATATATATTGTAAAAATAAATATAAAGCATACATAATAGTTTGAATTAATAAAATACAATATAATTATTTGAACTGAAAATGTCAAAGTAATATATAGAATAATTAAACTGCTATTAAAATGAATATACATATATTTGTGTAAATATGATTTTTATTTTATGAATAATTAATAATCACATATATATTGTAATATATATAAAATGTATAAATATCAAACATTCAATAAAGGTTATATATATTATATGATCATTAAATATTACATAGTTAATAATAAATAATAAATTAAAACATAATGGTTATATTAATATTATTATGAGTACTTTCATTATTATTATCAATACTGATATTAATATTAATATCAGTAGTAGTAATATTATTACTTTCAATATAAAATATATAGGTAGGAATTTTAATACATGTGTATTATTATTATTATATATAATATATAAATATGAAATTTTATACAATTGATTTGTTGTATAATCGCTATTGTTATTAGTATTATTGTTATCATTATCCATATCTTAATTAGTAGTAAGATTACAATTTTAGTTATTATTAATGAATACGTATTATTATTATTATTATTATCTTTATCAAGGTTGTTGTTATTAACATCATTGTTATATTAGTATTATTATTATTATTATTATTATTATAAATATAAATGGTATTATAATTATTAATAGGTTTATTAATTATTAATTACTCTGTATAATATAATCAAAGAACAAGATATAGATATATATAGATATTTGTGCATGATTATTGTTCCATATCACTATCATCTTATTTCGCTTTTTCTCTCTTTTCCTGTTTTTCCCTCGCCCGTGATCAATTGTCTACACAAGGAATCTCTACAAACAACCCCACCCATGTTTGCTACCTAAAAGTTGATTAATAATATGATATAGATTGATGATATGCGAAATGGATATATCGGGATATATATATATATATATATATATATATATATATATATATGTATATATATATATATATATATATATATATTATCTTGCATCTTGAAGAACAATAATCATCTTTCCCTTTCTTTCATTACTTCGCTAGTAAACACCATCTTAACCATCTCACCATTCATTGTATGTCACCAAACAATCTATCAATATATTTTACACTTTCATTTTTTTATCAAACCAAGAACGAACCAACTAATTATAACTGTTATCTCTTGTTGCTATATCTATTTCTGTTACAATTCGTAAACCTTCAAACAGGAACACCATCAACGAAAACCCATCATAAATTGTTGTAACTAAATTGTTGCCTTCTATTCGGTTCAAGTCGTAAACCATGAAGGAAACCCAACAAGTTCTTTTCTTCTTCTTTTGCTAAGACAACAACCAAACACTCTAAACCACCTTCATTACTTCTTTGATCAACCTTTGTTACAACTGGGGAAACCCAACCCAAAACCACCACTATCATCACTTTTACAACCATCACCACTGTACCCGTATATAACCATCTCACCATCACTATAACCGCCACAACCAACTCAACCAATCTCGTTACATTCTGCCACTATCCTTCAATTATTTTTCGATCGCTACTATTACGCTGTGTAACGACCCGGAAATTTCCGACCAAATTTAAACTCTAATCTCTATATGGTTCCGACACGATAAGCAAAAACCCTAAAGTTGACCCGCACTTTTTCGATCGTTCTATACTTATAAGATTAATATTTACATAAATTAAACCTTACCAACATGATAAGCAATCCAAATTGTTGAGACTTATGTTTACGAAAAGAGTTTTACACAACGTTTGACCGTCTAGTTTGACCGATGATATCACGAACTATATAATATATGATAATTATACGTTTGTGTATATATATGTATATATACATATTTAACATGATCTAAGAATGTTTTAATATCTCATTTTGTATTAATAACAATAAGTTATAAGTATATTTTGAAACTACTAACTTAAGTTTTCAAAACGATAACCATACGTAACGTTATTTGACTTAAATACTTATGACCTATAATGTTTATACATATATCGTATAAGTAATGTATTTAATCACTTTTAAAGACTTAAATACATAAAACAATATAAGTATATTTACAAAAGATAGCTATATTTGAATCCTCGTTCCGTTTTCTCAAAGATTTCTATACGTATACCTAGGGTATATGTACCCGTATCATACGCAGCTTCTAGATGTATTTACTATTGGTATATACCAATAAAAATCTACTCCTTAGCAGCCTTAAATGATTAAGAAACATGTGGAACCAACCATTTGTCAAGTAGTATGAATTATTTAGCAAGAAAACAAAGTTAGGTATCTTTTTTTTCCTTTATAACCTAAAAACGTTTTTATGCATGCACACCATTTCTTCACCCCATTTTCTCATACTTACACTTCCATTTCTCTCTCAAAATACTCTTAACTTCATACTTAATCATCTCCAAGCATTTTCCCCATCATTTAGCTTCAAAAACAACACTTAAACCTCATAAGAAAACCTTACAAAAACACTTCAAGAAATCCTTCCAAGAACACAAACTTACTTCCAATCTTTCATCCACTTCCATCACCCTTTTGGTTCTAGCTTCTTACTCCTCTTTTACAGCAACCTTGTCCAAGGAACTTGAGGTAGTAACTATGTTCATAACTTTATTCGATTCATATATATATAGCTATCATATTTTGTGGTATACAATTTTAACAACAAGAACATAGTTTGAAAGTTTTCAAACTTGTTTGCAAACTAAATAGATCCTTCTAACTTAACTTTTAAAATACTTCAAGACCTGTAATATAACTTAAATATATGCTAACTTAACAAGGTATAACTTGGTTTTTCAAAGATTACCTTAAAAACTGTTTTTACGACGTCGGAGTGCAACAGGGGGCTGTTTTGGGTTGAATAATTAAAAACCATTTTAAACTTTGAATTGGAGGTTTATTCTCTGGAAAAATGATTTTTACTATGAATATGATAACACATAAAAATTTCATGATTTAATTCAAAGTATAAGTATTTTTAAAAAAATAATCATTTAAGGTTGTTTACATAAAGGAAAATGTTTAACTTCATAAGTTTCACTAAAGTTTCACCTATGCCGTGTGATTTTGAATACAAACTAAGGTATTTACAGTTCATAGTCTTAAAGAGGGACTCGATCCAAGGAGATGGCAAGTTGAATCAACGAAAACGGAGTTGTAACGAAGAAACTATGACCGAAACAAAATTGGTTATCCAAGACTAGTTTAACTTCGGGATTAATTGGAGAAAAAATTAAATAAATCACATCTTTCTAAAATAACATGATATTTTATATATATGTACTCATAATTTAATTTTATATGGTTCAGGATCACCCGTAAACAATACGAGAAGATTAATCATAAGATCCCATGATTGTACGCAACACGTCATTTGACAACACCGGTACTTTATGTACGCAACACGTCATTTGACAACACCGGTACCGTGGGTCAAGATTAATCTCGACCAATACATATACGATGGGGTTTTATTTATTCCGTTGGGGGTTTATTAAACACCTAAAAATGAACCATTAAAATTGAATTACTAACATCGAGCTGCTAACTACGGACTAAGGAATTATTAAAAGTATTATATGTATATATATGTGACGTTTGTTTAAAATGAAAATATATTGATAAATTATATATGGATAGGTTCGTGATATCAATCGGAGACCAAGTCAAAATTACATATCTTCAAGACGAAAGTGAGTATATAGTCCCCTTTTAAACTTCAAATATTTTTGGGCTGATAATACATGCGCTGTTTTTATAAATGATTTACGTTATGGACACAAGTAACTGAAAAATATATTCTACGTTGAGTTGTACCACTGGCATACTTCCCTGTAGCTTGGTAACTACTATTTACAGCGGTATTGTAAACGCGAATCCTGTTGATAGATCTATCGGGCCTGACAACCCCAACCGGACTGGACGACCAGTATTCAACGGTTGCACAGTACTTCGTTTTGTGACTACACTTGGTACGGTGTAGTAAGATTTCATATTAAAGGGAATATGCGACGTGATTGAATGTTAAGTATGGTTACCAAGTGCTCAACCACTTAGAATATTTTTATGAAAATGTTTATATACGAAATCTTGTGGTCTATATATATATATATTGCTGCCGGCATTAAACCTATATCTCACCAACTTTATGTTGACATTTTAAAGCATGTTATTCTCAGGTATGAATTAAGTCTTCCGCTGTGCATTAGCTCATACTAAGGATACTACTCGGGACCATTTAAGCCATGATTCAAAAACATTGCATTCGAGTCATTGAAGTTCACTAGAGACTATTAATAAGTAAATGGTGGTTTAGGACATTTGGATATTATGAAATATTAGGCGATCATGTCAACAATCGATGTAATATTAGATTGTTTTTTTTTTTTTTAGAATAAATGCAACGTTTGTAAAATGTTTCATATAGAGGTCAAGTACCTCGCAATGTTATCAACTATTGTAATTCGTTTGTAATCAATATGGACAACGTCCGGATGATTAGTTTCGGATCCTTTCAGTTGGTATCAGAGCGTTGGTCTTAGCGAACCAGGCCTTGCATTAGTGTGTCTAACTAGTAGTTGTTAGGATACATTAAGTGAGTCTGGACTTTGACCGTGTCTGCCTGTCAAAAGTTTTGCTTATCAATCCTAGTCGGAAATCATCTGCTTATCATCCTTAGGGAACTGCCTGCTTATCATTCTTAAGTCTAGACACGTCTTACTGCATTTAGTGCATCGATAGTGTATAGACAAAATTCATATCCTAGCGTATCTGTTACTATAGACATTGCCTGACGTATTTCAAAGATTCTCCGTAATTCACGGGATTTTGGTATTATATATACATATGTAAATTATGTATTGAGGAGTACCAAACCCAATTTCTATAATCTATTCCATACCAAAAATTCATTTCTCCGACTATACAAGATGGATTCTTCATCCAGTTCGAATTCCTCCGACTTCGATAGCTACGCCGATATGGATTTCCATTCGAGCCCCGAGAACAGCGTCACCGGAATGGATCAACCAATTTCCCATCATTTATTCTGGATGAATTGGGGATGGGTTCGTAATATACTAAATCTCTGGAGGCAAGAAGAAGGTGATCCATTCCATCCACCAAATTGTCCTCTTAACGATGAACCTGAAGCACTTACCGGCGAACCTATTCGAAACACCATTTTCTCGCTCATTTCTAGAGTATCTCGTCATGATTACATACTATCCCATATTTCAAATCTTGTTCATTCGCTCGTTCCAACCGTCAATCATCCCGGTATAATAGAAGAAGTCAACGAACTCCGTGCTCGGGTAGTGGTTTTGGAGAATATGGTGCGAAGGTTACAAACACCACCAGCAGCACCAGCAGCATAATCCGTACTACCATCGTCAACGCCGACAGTACCTTTATCACCCCAATCACAACCGCGCCTTAAATCTCAACATCACAATCTGTATCTCGAATATCAACATCACACGACTCAATATCTGTACTTCGAGTATGATCTTCGTTCTATATATCGTTCTACATCGATTATCTTCGCTTTACGTATCGTATGACGATTATGTAATTTCTAAAGTCTTAGAGATTATGTAATCTAGAATTAACGATAAATCAAATGAGTTTAATATCTTATTGACTCATTAAATCTATGATTATCTCTGAAGAAAATATATATGCAAGTATATTTTCATAAAGATAGTAATTAAAAATTCCTTCGTACAAACTATTAATGATGAAAATATTTTAACGGGTGGGTAGTACCCGAGGAATATTTAGAATTCACATTAATAAGTTATATTGTACATTCTTGAATCCGATTCAACGGTTATCTATTATCTTACTTACAACCACCGATATTCGTATCCGCTCACCTCAGAATAACCATTTTCAATCAAATTTCATATTTGGATTTTTACCTATCCGAATCCAACAAGTGGCATAAAGAAGAAACATTGGACAAATTAAAAATTGGTTAGAAACACACGAATTAACTATGATGAACATTGTTAAGATTCCACGCTAACTGTTTCGGCTAACTGTTCCCAGCTAACTGATTAACATTTAATTTATCGCAATTTACATTCTCGCAATTTTATTTATTGTTATTTAATTTCCGCACTTTATACATTTTAAATAACGGAACGCGTATGCAAGGTTTCGACTTATCATATCGACCCATCTATATATATATTTCAGAACAACTGTAGACACTCTATATGTGAAGATGGGAGTTGGCTATACAGGGTTGGAGTTGATTCCAAAATATATATATGGTTTGAGTTGTGATCGACACTGAGACCGGTACACGGGTCACGATACGTATAAATTAACTCGGATATTATATATTTAATTTATATACGAATTTATTGAACCATTGGACAATCGGACTTTTGGACTGCTAACTTTGGACAATTAAAATGAAATAAAATGTTGATTATAACATATGAAACTAAAAAAAAAAAAAAAATTCTTCAAGTTTTCCACTTGATTTCATCCTAAACCTCATTTGTACCTCGACAATTATAATCCTCGATCAAATCTTTTCATGATTCCTGAAAACACCTCGACCGAGAAGTTGAACCCGCCGCACCTCGCCTACGGAATGAAGATTTATACATACAGATATACACCTGAAGAACTCTCGAACCCAAATTCATAATTTAACACATAACGTATTGAATCCTTTGCCATTTATTAGCAAGAACAACCCTACAATTCCTTTTCAAGAAGCTAATGTTGTCACAGCTCCACTTCGACTTTTCAGTGAGATTATTTCTATTATAATCATGATATTTATACCTTGTCTTTTCGCCGTCATTACCGGAAAACCTTTTATATCCCTCGACAACATCAACAGGTGCACCAGCAGATCGTTATCCTTTTGGCGAAATCAACAATCAGTATTTTGAAAATCTCGCGGAACTTCTTCCATCATATCTATAATGTCTATCCCTAAGAATTTCATAATCTGAACGTGAAGTTTCTGAAAAACACCCGGGACTATGAAATAGTTCTTGAAATGCTAACGAAGCAGCAAAAACTGTAAACGACTTTAACGGTCAAAAGTTTGATGACAAAGAATAGTAAGGTGGTAAAGCTGAAAAAAAAAAAGGTTTGGAACTAGAAAACGGATGAAGCAAAGTATGAAAGAGGTTGTGGATAAATCATAGGGACTGAACCTGCTCTCAAAGAGTACAAACGATTCCGTACCTGCTGAAACCGTCAGTAAGAACCCTACTCTTTATTCAAAACCTTGCCCGGATGATATTTTTCATCATCATCTTATCTTAGATATTATAAGATATCTTCATATCATTCGTTATACATATTTTTCATATTTCTGGAGATATTTTTACAACTATTCCTATCTGCGATCATTTATCTCTCCGTAACATCTGTGTTACAATATAAAAGAAACTGTGTTAATTTCTAAATTCTGAAACCTTCGAGATTAAAATATAAATGATTTGAAGTAGTGTTGGGAACTGATGCATGAATTAGTATAATATAATGAAACTTGATCAACTTCATTATATTACAGTAAGTCATGTTAAGTTTCTAATGGAATGTGATGATTCACAGTACCGTCATCATGTGCCATGTTACACGGCTCTTACATTCTATCAAGTCTCCAAACATATTAGAACGTATCACCTTGATAGTTCTATTTTTCCGGAATATTCGAGTAATTTAACGAATCAAGATCGTGCCATTACAATTTCATTCTAAAACCAATAGCTAGGTTCATTCCAAATTTCCTACCTACGAATTTCGGACCATTGTTCGCTTGGCTCAAGGACGGGAAGAAGAAACGAAGGGACAAAACCTCAGAATAGAAATAGGAACATAAACCACAGCAAATAAGAGAGAGCATTAACTGTGGATGACAATGATTTTAAGGGACGGGAGTAGGAACATCGAAATATAAGGGAAGGTATAAAACCTAACAACAACCCCGAAACTACAAACCGTGCATATCAATACGTATTGCAACGTAAAGGCACGGGAGAATTAAAAACATTATAATTCCAAGGAAAGGATAAAAGAGAATAGATTCTTCTGGTGATAGATGAAAAAGAAGAATGAAAGATATGAAAGTTAGAAATATAACAAGGATTAGAATGGGATGGAGCATATTAGCGAATGTCTTAAAATAGGAACTAAAGAGAAAGAATAGAAGATGTGGGAAGAAAGAAAGGGAAGGAGGTAAATTTATAGTGAAATATTCGACAAAGAAATCAAAACAGATTGCCGCGTTAAATCAAAGAAGATCCTGATCGCCGCAAAACTAAATCTTATTACATAAGATTTTCTTTAAAACCCTTAAATCCCGGAAATTGATCATAATCACGTCATCGGTTACAACAATTCTATATTTACTTATTTTACTCTTTTGTGATAGCTTCGCTCGTGCGTCTCACATAACCGAATCGTTTTATCTAAATCTTTCAATAATGATAAAATTTCATTATTACCTCATATTCGTCATGAAAACATTCCTATTTTTATTTATGACAACCTCTACCAAATTTCGAGGACGAAATTTATTTAACGGGTGGGTACTGTAACGACCCGGAAATTTCCGACCAAATTTAAACTCTAATCTCTATATGGTTCCGACACGATAAGCAAAAACCCTAAAGTTGACCCGCACTTTTTCGATCGTTCTATACTTATAAGATTAATATTTACATAAATTAAACCTTACCAACATGATAAGCAATCCAAATTGTTGAGACTTATGTTTACGAAAAGAGTTTTACACAACGTTTGACCGTCTAGTTTGACCGATGATATCACGAACTATATAATATATGATAATTATACGTTTGTGTATATATATGTATATATACATATTTAACATGATCTAAGAATGTTTTAATATCTCATTTTGTATTAATAACAATAAGTTATAAGTATATTTTGAAACTACTAACTTAAGTTTTCAAAACGATAACCATACGTAACGTTATTTGACTTAAATACTTATGACCTATAATGTTTATACATATATCGTATAAGTAATGTATTTAATCACTTTTAAAGACTTAAATACATAAAACAATATAAGTATATTTACAAAAGATAGCTATATTTGAATCCTCGTTCCGTTTTCTCAAAGATTTCTATACGTATACCTAGGGTATATGTACCCGTATCATACGCAGCTTCTAGATGTATTTACTATTGGTATATACCAATAAAAATCTACTCCTTAGCAGCCTTAAATGATTAAGAAACATGTGGAACCAACCATTTGTCAAGTAGTATGAATTATTTAGCAAGAAAACAAAGTTAGGTATCTTTTTTTTCCTTTATAACCTAAAAACGTTTTTATGCATGCACACCATTTCTTCACCCCATTTTCTCATACTTACACTTCCATTTCTCTCTCAAAATACTCTTAACTTCATACTTGATCATCTCCAAGCATTTTCCCCATCATTTAGCTTCAAAAACAACACTTAAACCTCATAAGAAAACCTTACAAAAACACTTCAAGAAATCCTTCCAAGAACACAAACTTACTTCCAATCTTTCATCCACTTCCATCACCCTTTTGGTTCTAGCTTCTTACTCCTCTTTTACAGCAACCTTGTCCAAGAAACTTGAGGTAGTAACTATGTTCATAACTTTATTCGATTCATATATATATAGCTATCATATTTTGTGGTATACAATTTTAACAACAAGAACATAGTTTGAAAGTTTTCAAACTTGTTTGCAAACTAAATAGATCCTTCTAACTTAACTTTTAAAATACTTCAAGACCTGTAATATAACTTAAATATATGCTAACTTAACAAGGTATAACTTGGTTTTTCAAAGATTACCTTAAAAACTGTTTTTACGACGTCGGAGTGCAACAGGGGGCTGTTTTGGGTTGAATAATTAAAAACCATTTTAAACTTTGAATTGGAGGTTTATTCTCTGGAAAAATGATTTTTACTATGAATATGATAACACATAAAAATTTCATGATTTAATTCAAAGTATAAGTATTTTTAAAAAAATAATCATTTAAGGTTGTTTACATAAAGGAAAATGTTTAACTTCATAAGTTTCACTAAAGTTTCACCTATGCCGTGTGATTTTGAATACAAACTAAGGTATTTACAGTTCATAGTCTTAAAGAGGGACTCGATCCAAGGAGATGGCAAGTTGAATCAATGAAAACGGAGTTGTAACGAAGAAACTATGACTGAAACAAAATTGGTTATCCAAGACTAGTTTAACTTCGGGATTAATTGGAGAAAAAATTAAATAAATCACATCTTTCTAAAATAACATGATATTTTATATATATGTACTCATAATTTAATTTTATATGGTTCAGGATCACCCGTAAACAATACGAGAAGATTAATCATAAGATCCCATGATTGTACGCAACACGTCATTTGACAACACCGGTACTTTATGTACGCAACACGTCATTTGACAACACCGGTACCGTGGGTCAAGATTAATCTCGACCAATACATATACGATGGGGTTTTATTTATTTCGTTGGGGGTTTATTAAACACCTAAAAATGAACCATTAAAATTGAATTACTAACATCGAGCTGCTAACTACGGACTAAGGAATTATTAAAAGTATTATATGTATATATATGTGACGTTTGTTTAAAATGAAAATATATTGATAAATTATATATGGATAGGTTCGTGATATCAATCGGAGACCAAGTCAAAATTACATATCTTCAAGACGAAAGTGAGTATATAGTCCCCTTTTAAACTTCAAATATTTTTGGGCTGATAATACATGCGCTGTTTTTATAAATGATTTACGTTATGGACACAAGTAACTGAAAAATATATTCTACGTTGAGTTGTACCACTGGCATACTTCCCTGTAGCTTGGTAACTACTATTTACAGTGGTATTGTAAACGCGAATCCTGTTGATAGATCTATCGGGCCTGACAACCCCAACCGGACTGGACGACCAGTATTCAACGGTTGCACAGTACTTCGTTTTGTGACTACACTTGGTACGGTGTAGTAAGATTTCATATTAAAGGGAATATGCGACGTGATTGAATGTTAAGTATGGTTACCAAGTGCTCAACCACTTAGAATATTTTTATGAAAATGTTTATATACGAAATCTTGTGGTCTATATATATATATATTGCTGCCGGCATTAAACCTATATCTCACCAACTTTATGTTGACATTTTAAAGCATGTTATTCTCAGGTATGAATTAAGTCTTCCGCTGTGCATTAGCTCATACTAAGGATACTACTCGGGACCATTTAAGCCATGATTCAAAAACATTGCATTCGAGTCATTGAAGTTCACTAGAGACTATTAATAAGTAAATGGTGGTTTAGGACATTTGGATATTATGAAATATTAGGCGATCATGTCAACAATCGATGTAATATTAGATTGTTTTTTTTTTTTAGAATAAATGCAACGTTTGTAAAATGTTTCATATAGAGGTCAAGTACCTCGCAATGTTATCAACTATTGTAATTCGTTTGTAATCAATATGGACAACGTCCGGATGATTAGTTTCGGATCCTTTCACGCTGCCACTTGTGTTCCATTTCTAATTCAACGATAATAATAAAAAGGAGAAATGAAGATGATACATTAAGTGATAATGATGGTACAGTTACGGAGGACCCCTCCATTCTTTTTCTTTGTCGTCTAATATACCATGACTATGTTCTCTCTATTATAAAATGAACCCCCACTCAAAAGTTATTATTATATTACGGAGTACTGACTTGAATCACTTATACATAGATTAAACTTTAATACTGATTTGGGCCGTGAGAGGTATGATTGTTGGGCCATGCATTCATTTAGTTAAATTGTTGGGCCTGTGAATTTCTGATGGGCTGAAGAAAAACTGAATCAATTATATAGAAGGTAACAAGATAGACAAGTAGATGAGAAAGTTAATGATGATATGTTGGTGATCATGAAAATGATTAGATACATGATGATAAAGGTGATGAGGATCGTAATATATAATGAGAGTAGATGACAAAGGTAACATGATGATGATGATGATGAAATGACCACGGTTAAAATGGTGATTCACGTAGGATATTAAGGTTATGATGATGATCATGGAAAAAGAATGATGATGATGATATAGGATTCAAGATGAAGTGATTATGTTACTGTGATGATATACGATGATAGTTATGATGATGTTATGATTAGATGATGATGTGGATAAAGGATGATGATGATAGTACATGGTGATGAATATGATGAGGATAGATGATGATATAGGATGATGATAAACTAGAACTCATGAAACTAACGAATCTTTTCCAGATTTTTTTTTTTTTTTCAGATAATGGATTAATGGACTTAGTTAAAGTGGATTGTTATTGTTGGGCTAAAGATTTCAAACTTGGACTAATAGTTTTAGTTAGATGTTAATGGACTAGGCCATAATTAAAAAGAGTTTTGCTAGTTGGGTTTATTAAAGAATCAGACTAGTCTATTAATCTAGGATGGACTTCTTGATCGATTGGGCTTTTGGTGAGCTAGAACTTCTGACCCGTATACATTTTTGAGGTATAATTAGTATTCGTAATATTATTATCTTTATTATAATTGATATTATTAATTATTAATGATATAATTATAAACTTTACTGATAACTTCATGATAATAATTTAAATAAGAAGTTATATATTATGAGTATGATATATATTTATTATAAAACTTAATTACAAATATAATTTATATGTGTGATAAAAATTATGGTTATAAATTAATTATAGGTATTATTATTATTAGTATTATTAAAATAAACATTTATTTTTTTAAATATGTCATTTTTTTTTTTGTTAAAACTAGTATTATCATTGAAAGTAACGTTTTTTTACTATCATTATTATTATTATTAGTAATATCAATATTCTTACTATTAAAAGTATTATGATTATGAAAATAAAAGTTTTATTTTTTTTAAAGATATTATTATTAAGATTATAGGTATATATATAAAACTATATGGAAAGCATATAACATAGCCAAATTTAATATTTTTATACAAAAAGAATATATGATATATATATATATATATATATATATATATATATATATATATATATATATATATATATATATATATATATATATATATATATATATATATATATAATTAATATAAAAATAATATAATTAATAAATTATAAATATAAACTTATTTGATTACGATTATGTGTATTAATATATATACAAATGATATAGGTTCGTGAATCCGAGGTCAACCGTGCATTGTTCAGTTGTTCAAAATCGTCATATGTATTTTACTACAAAATACAGTATTGTGAGTTCATTTGCTCCCTTTTACTCTTTACATTTTTGGGACTGAGAATACATGCGCTACTTTTACAACTGCTTTATTAAATGCTTTTGAAATACATTTTGAACTGCGAATACATGAAATGCTTTTATAAATGTTTGACGAGATAGACACAAGTAAAACAATACTCGAATGAATTATTATGCAGACAGAAGTTCTGTGGATTATTATTTAATTATGTGGACATGATAATTGCCACCATTGAATTATGTGGACATGATAATTGCCACCATTGAATTATGTGGACATGATAATTGCCACCATTGAATTATGTGGACATGATATTTGCCACCATTGAATTATGTGGACATGATAAATGCCACCAATTGATGTGAATGTTATGTATCGAGAGAATAATTTTTATACACAGGTTATGTGTATTATATTTTGTACACGAGATATGTGTACGGTTATTAAGATTTATGAAAATGGATTTCGTACACGAGAAAAGTGTACTGTATTTAAAAGATATAGCATGTACATTATAGGTGGGTGTAGGATTCGGGCCCATTTGTACCATGCAGCATTTAAATCTTGTGGTCTATCAAAATGATGAATTTTATTGTTTTATGATAAACCTATGAACTCACCAATCTTTTGGTTGACACTTGAAAGCATGTTTATTCTCAGGTATGAAAGAAAACTTCCGCTGTGCATTTTCTCATTGTAAAGTCATTATTTGGAGTCGATCATCGCAATGGAACCAGATGTTGGTGACTTCGTTCGGACGGATTAGGACGGGGTATGACATGTGGTATCAGAGCGGTGGTCTTAGCGAACCAGGTCTTGCATTAGTGTGTCTAACTGATAGTCGTTAGGATGCATTAGTGAGTCTGGACTTCGACCGTGTCTGCATGTCAAAAATTTTTCTTATCATTTTTGTCAGAAATCATCTGCTTATCATCCTTAGGAAATTACCTGCTCATTATTCTTAGTCTAGACACGTTTTACTGCGTTGACTTCATGAATAGTGTATAGACAAAATTCATATCTTAGCATATCTGTTACTGTAGATCTTACCTGATATCTCTCGTAAATTTCTCCGTAATTTAAGGGATCCTGGTACTATATATATATCTATGCATAGTATGCATTGAGAATACATCCACTATCAATTGCTGTCACTAAACTCTTCATACAAAAAAAATCTTTTCTGTGATCGCGTAAGATGGCCTCTACGAATCAACCACGTTCCTCTGACTCCGAAGACAGCGTGACAGGAGCACACCAACCAATCAACTACCGTGATTACTGGATAAAATGGGGGTGGGTTCGTGACATACTCACCCTATGGAGAAGGGAAGAAGGTACTCCATATCATGAACCGAATCTACCACCTAACCTTGGAGTACTCGACCCGCTCACTGGCGAACCTGTTCGCAACACCGTTTATACCCTTTTTGCAAGAATTTTTCGTCTTGAGGCTACCATTAACGGAACTAGAGAAGATATCCGATCCCTACCTCACACTGATAATCAACCAGGGTTAGTAGAAGAAGTTAAAGAACTCCGAGCTCGAGTGTTAACTTTAGAGAGCACCGTACACAATTTGCAAGCACCAGCAGTATCACCAACACCAGTAACATCACCAGCCTCAGCACCAACAGCACTAATACCACCAACAACAATATCCGCGTCACCAGCTTCGACATCTCATTCTGTACCTCGAGTATAATCATCGTTCTACGTATTGTTCTACATCAATTATCTTCGTTCTTCATGGCAATTATGTAATCTCTAATGTTATAGAGATTATGTATTCTATCTTTGACAGTAAACCAAATGAGCTTAATACTATATTAATTCATTAAATCCATGATTATATCTGAAGAAAATATATATCTAAGTATATTTTCACAAAGATTGTAATTAAAAATTCTTTCGTACAAACTGTTAACGGTGAAAATATTTTAACGGGTAGGTAATACCCGAGGAATATTTAGATTTCACACTAATAGGTTACACTGTACATTCTTCGAATCTGATTCAACAGTCACTTACTATCCTACTTACACCCACATATATACGTATCCGTTCACCGCAGAATAACCATTTCCATTCAATTTCATATTTGGATTGTGACCTATCAGAATCCAACAAGTGGTATAATGAAGAAAACATATGACAAAATAAAATTTGTTAGAAACAGACAAATTAACTATGAAAAATTTTGTTAAGAATCCACGCTAACTGTTCCTTGCTAACTGATCCTAGCTAACTGTTAATTCTGTATTACCTTTTATTTATCACAATTTATTTATCGCAATTTATTTATCGCATTTTATTTATCGCAATTTTAATTCTCGCAATTTTATTTATCGTCATTTAATTTCTGTTATTTATTTTACGCACTTTAAATATCGGGACACGTATACAAGGTTTTGACATATCATATCGACGCATCTATATATATTATTTGGAATAACCATAGACACTCTATATGCAGTAATGATCGAGTTCTCTATACAGGGTTGAGGTTGATTCTATAATAATATATATAATTTGAGTTGTGATCGAGTCTGAGACATGTACACGGCTCACGATACGTATTAATTAATTCGAATATTGTATATTAAACTATATATGAGTTATTGAGTTAGTGACTGTGGACTGCTAATGGTGGACTACCAAGATTGGACAATTAAAATGAATTAAAATATTGATTATAACATATGAAACTAAACAATTCTTCAAGTTTGCCACTTGATTTCATCTTAAACCTCAGTTGTATCTTGAAGATTACAATCTGCGTTCAAACCTTTTGTAATTCTTGAAAACACCTCAATCGAGAGGATGAACCAACCGCACTTCATCTACGTAAGAAGAGATTGATGCATATAGTTATGCACTTGAAAACTCTCAGAACCTGAGTAAACGGTTATCACGTATCTGTGAAAATTCCTTTAGTATTATTATTACCCAAAATAACTTGGTAATTCCTTTCAAAGTAGCAAATTTTGTCACAGCTCCAGCAAGTCAACTTCAACTTTTCGTTCGAAACAACCTTATTATCACCTTGATTTATATGAATGCTCTTTTATTGTTACCGGGGAACCTTTTATATTTCACCATATTACCATCAGCGTTTAATCATCTAAAAACACAATTCTCTTGAAACCACCTTGAATTGATAACCAATGATTCAGATATGGTAGCATTAAATGCAGAGGAAATAGCAAAACCTTAGATGGTCTAAACGACCAAAAGTTTGATAATAAAGAGTGGAATGTTGGGAACGCTCGATAGAAAATTTGGTACTGAAAAACCGATTGAGCAAACTACGAAGGATTCTTTGAACAAATCAAAAGGACTAAACTTGTACATTAAGAATCCTGATGATTCTGTTTCTGATGAAATCTTTAGCGAATACCTTGCTTCTGACTCCAAACTCTTGCGGATAAATTTTCTTCACCATCCTTCGATATTAGAAATTCCAAGATATCATTGTATCTTTCATTATAAATATCCTCCATATTTTTGAAGATATTTTCATAACTATTCTTATCTGAAATCATTAATCTATTAGTGCTATCAGTGTTACATCATATAGAAACTGTTAGCTTCTATATTCTGTAAACTTTCGAGCTTAAAAATATGAATGTTATTGAAGTAATGTTGGGAACTGATGCATGAGTTAGTATAATATAATGACACTTGATCAACGTGATTATATTACAGTAAGTCATGATGAGTTTCTAAATGGAACATAATGATTCACAGATTATAACGTCGTCATGTGTCATGTTACATAACTCTTTCATTCTGATTAACTTCTGAATATATCAAGAAAATATATTCTTGATAGTTCTATTCTCAGTGATTCTGGTAATTTGACAAATCAAATCGTGCTATTTCCATTTCTTTCTTATAATATTAACTATGTTCATATCTACGAATTCTGGACCATTACTTGATGTGTTTAATGGATAGAAAAGAAAATAGAGCATAAAGCTTTGAAGTGTAAATGGGGGTACAAATCGCAGCAAATAGGAGAGAGCATTAATTGTGGATGACAATGATTATAGGAGACAGAAGCAGGGACATCAAAATATAAGGGGAGATATAAAACCCAACAACAACATAGAAATTACAAACCAGGGATATTAATACGAATAGCAATATAAAGACACGGTATAATTAAGAATAGTATCACCTCAAGGTAATAGTAGAAGTAAACAGATTCTTTTAGTGAAAGATTGAAAAAAAGGATGACAGAAATGATAATTAGAAAAATATCAAGGATTAGAACTGGATTAAGCATTTTCAAAATCTTTTGAATGTATGAATTAAGAAAGAAAATATAGGAATGGTGAGAATAATGGAACGGAAGAGTTTAATTTATAATGAAAATATCAGACAGAGTAATCGAGGCAGATCACCGTATGTAATTATAGAGATCTTAATTTCCTTATTCACCGAAGAATCAAATCTTTTAGATTTTGAAGATTTTCTTTAAATCCCTTGAATTTCGGAATTCAACCAAGGCAACGTCATAAGTTAAGATGCACCTTATATTTTTTTTTTTTAAATTCAACCATGACTATGTCAAAAGTTATGATACATTTTATTTTATAAAATCAACCATGATTACGTCATTGGTTAAGATGAACCTGCTTTTACTCATTTCACTCTTTTGTGATAGCTTCACTCGTACTCTTCGAATAATTGAATCGTTTTATCTTCATTACTCAATAATAATAAAACTCTATTTATCAACTCATATTCGTCATGAAAACAATTTTATTGTTAGCCATGACCACCTCACCCAAATTTCGGGACGAAATTTCTTTAACGGGTAGGTACTGTGATGACCCGGAAATTTCCGACCAAAATTTAAACTTAATCTTTATATGATTTCGATACGATAAGCAAAAGTCTATAATGTTGAGTCTCAAAAATTTTTGAACTGTTACATGAACTCATTTGACCTTGACTATTCCCGACGATTCACGAACAATTGTTGTATATATATATATATATATATATATATATATATATATATATTGTAAAAATAAATATAAAGCATACATAATAGTTTGAATTAATAAAATACAATATAATTATTTGAACTGAAAATGTCAAAGTAATATATAGAATAATTAAACTGCTATTAAAATGAATATACATATATTTGGTAAATATGATTTTTATTTTATGAATAATTAATAATCACATATATATTGTAATATATATAAAATGTATAAATATCGAACATTCAATAAAGGTTATATATATTATATGATCATTAAATATTACATAGTTAATAATAAATAATAAATTAAAACATAATGGTTATATTAATATTATTATGAGTACTTTCATTATTATTATCAATACTGATATTAATATTAATATCAGTAGTAGTAATATTATTACTTTCAATATAAAATATATAGGTAGGAATTTTAATACATGTGTATTATTATTATTATATATAATACATAAATATGAAATTTTATACAATTGATTTGTTGTATAATCGCTATTGTTATTAGTATTATTGTTATCATTATCCATATCTTAATTAGTAGTAAGATTACAATTTTAGTTATTATTAATGAATACGTATTATTATTATTATTATTATTATCTTTATCAAGGTTGTTGTTATTAACATCATTGTTATATTAGTATTATTATTATTATTATAAATATAAATGGTATTATAATTATTAATAGGTTTATTAATTATTAATTACTCCGTATAATATAATCAAAGAACAAGATATAGATATATATAGATATTTGTGCATGATTATTGTTCCATATCACTATCATCTTATTTCGTTTTTTCTCTCTTTTCCTGTTTTTCCCTCGCCCGTGATCAATTGTCTACACAAGGAATCTCTACAAACAACCCCACCCATGTTTGCTACCTAAAAGTTGATTAATAATATGACATAGATTGATGATATACGAAATGGATATATCGGGATATATATATATATATATATATATATATATATATATATATATATATATATATATATATATATATATATATATATATATATATATATATATATATATATTATCTTGCATCTTGAAGAACAATAATCATCTTTCCCTTTCTTTCATTACTTCGCTAGTAAACACCATCTTAACCATCTCACCATTCATTGTATGTCACCAAACAATCTATCAATCTATTTTACACTTTCATTTTTTTATCAAACCAAGAACGAACCAACTAATTATAACTGTTATCTCTTGTTGCTATATCTGTTTCTGTTACAATTCGTAAACCTTCAAACAGGAACACCATCAACGAAAACCCATCATAAATTGCTGTAACTAAATTGTTGCCTTCTATTCGGTTCAAGTCGTAAACCATGAAGGAAACCCAACAAGTTCTTTTCTTCTTCTTTTGCTAAGACAAAAACCAAACACTCTAAACCACCTTCATTACTTCTTTGATCAACCTTTGTTACAACCGGGGAAACCCAACCCAAAACCACCACTATCATCACTTTTACAACCATCACCACTGTACCCGTATATAACCATCTCACCATCACTATAACCGCCACAACCAACTCAACTAATCTCGTTACATTCTGCCACTATCCTTCAATTATTTTTCAATCGCTACTATTACGCTGCCACTTGTGTTCCATTTCTAATTCAACGATAATAATAAAAAGGAGAAATGAAGATGATACATTAAGTGATAATGATGGTACAGTTACGGAGGACCCCTCCATTCTTTTTCTTTGTCGTCTAATATACCATGACTATGTTCTCTCTATTATAAAATGAACCCCCACTCAAAAGTTATTATTATATTACGGAGTACTGACTTGAATCACTTATACATAGATTAAACTTTAATACTGATTTGGGCCGTGAGAGGTATGATTGTTGGGCCATGCATTCATTTAGTTAAATTGTTGGGCCTGTGAATTTCTGATGGGCTGAAGAAAAACTGAATCGATTATATAGATGGTAACGAGATAGACAAGTAGATGAGAAATTTAATGATGATATGTTGGTGATCATGAAAATGATTAGATACATGATGATAAAGGTGATGAGGATCGTAATATATAATGAGAGTAGATGACAAAGGTAACATGATGATGATGATGATGAGATGACCACGGTTAAAATGGTGATTCACGTAGGATATTAAGGTTATGATGATGATCATGGAAAAAGAATGATGATGATGATATAGGATTCAAGATGAAGTGATTATGTTACTGTGATGATATACGATGATAGTTATGATGATGTTATGATTAGATGATGATGTGGATAAAGGATGATGATGATAGTACATGGTGATGAATATGATGAGGATAGATGATGATATATGATGATGATAAACTAGAACTCATGAAACTAACGAATCTTTTCCAGATTTTTTTTCTTCCAGATAATGGATTAATGGACTTAGTTAAAGTGGATTGTTATTGTTGGGCTAAAGATTTCAAACTTGGACTAATAGTTTTAGTTAGATGTTAATGGACTAGGCCATAATTAAAAAGAGTTTTGCTAGTTGGGTTTATTAAAGAATCAGACTAGTCCATTAATCTAGGATGGACCTCTTGATCGATTGGGCTTTTGGTGAGCTAGAACTTCTGACCCGTATACATTTTTGAGGTATAATTAGTATTCGTAATATTATTATCTTTATTATAATTGATATTAATTATTAATGATATAATTATAAACTTTACTGATAACTTCATGATAATAATTTAAATAAGAAGTTATATATTATGAGTATGATATATATTTATTATAAAACTTAATTACAAATATAATTTATATGTGTGATAAAAATTATGGTTATAAATTAATTATAGGTATTATTATTATTAGTATTATTAAAATAAACATTTATTTTTTTAAATATGTCATTTTTTTTTTGTTAAAACTAGTATTATCATTGAAAGTAACGTTTTTTTACTATCATTATTATTATTATTATTAGTAATATCAATATTCTTACTATTAAAAGTATTATGATTATGAAAATAAAAGTTTTATTTTTTTTAAAGATATTATTATTAAGATTATAGGTATATATATAAAACTATATGGAAAGCATATAACATAGCCAAATTTAATATTTTTATACAAAAAGAATATATGATATATATATATATATATATATATATATATATATATATATATATATATATATATAACTAATATAAAAATAATATAATTAATAAATTATAAATATAAACTTATTCGATTACGATTATGTGTATTAATATATATACAAATGATATAGGTTCGTGAATCCGAGGTCAACCGTGCATTGTTCAGTTGTTCAAAATCGTCATATGTATTTTACTACAAAATACAGTATTGTGAGTTCATTTGCTCCCTTTTACTCTTTACATTTTTGGGACTGAGAATACATGCGCTACTTTTACAACTGCTTTATTAAATGCTTTTGAAATACATTTTGAACTGCGAATACATGAAATGCTTTTATAAATGTTTGACGAGATAGACACAAGTAAAACAATCCTCGAATGAATTATTATGCAGACAGAAGTTCTGTGGATTATTATTTAATTATGTGGACATGATAATTGCCACCATTGAATTATGTGGACATGATAATTGCCACCATTGAATTATGTGGACATCATAATTGCCACCATTGAATTATGTGAACATGATAAATGCCACCAATTGATGTGAATGTTATGTATCGAGAGAATGATTTTTATACACAGGTTATGTGTATTATATTTTGTACATGAGATATGTATACGGTTATTAAGATTTATGAAAAAGGATTTCGTACACGAGAAAGGTGTACTGTATTTAAAAGATATAGCATGTACATTACAGGTGGGTGTAGGATTCAGGCCCATTTGTACCATGCAGCATTTAAATCTTGTGGTCTATCAAAATGATGAATTTTATTGTTTTATGATAAACCTATGAACTCACCAACCTTTTGGTTGACACTTGAAAGCATGTTTATTCTTAGGTATGAAAGAAAACTTCCGCTGTGCATTTGCTCATTGTAAAGTCATTATTTGGAGTCGATCATCGCAATGGAACCAGATGTTGGTGACTTCGTTCGGACGGATTAGGATGGGGTATGACACAGTCGTGCTAACTTCTCCATCTTGTCATCTTCTCTTATTGGCAGGAAGTGTGCTGACTTGGTGAGACGATCAACTATTACCCAAATAGTATCATAACCACTTGCAGTCCTTGGCAATTTAGTAATGAAATCCATGGTAATGTTTTCCCATTTCCATTCCGTGATTTCAGGTTGTTGTAGTAGACCTGATGGTTTCTGATGTTCAGCATTGACCTTAGAACACGTCAAACATTCTCCTACATATTTAGCAATATCGGCTTTCATACCTGGCCACCAAAAATGTTTCTTAAGATCCTTGTACATCTTCCCAGTTCCAGGATGTATTGAGTATCTGGTTTTATGAGCTTCTCTAAGTACCATTTCTCTCATATCTCCAAATTTTGGTTCCCAAATTCTTTCAGCCCTATACCGGGTTCCATCTTCCCGAATATTAAGATGCTTCTCCAATCCTTTGGGTATTTCATCCTTTAAATTTCCCTCTTTTAAAACTCCTTGTTGCGCCTCCTTTATTTGAGTAGTAAGGTTAGTGTGAATCATTATATTCATAGATTTTACTCGAATGGGTTCTCTGTCCTTTCTGCTCAAGGCGTCGGCTACCACATTTGCCTTCCCCGGGTGGTAACGAATCTCAAAGTCGTAATCATTCAACAATTCAATCCACCTACGCTGCCTCATATTCAGTTATTTCTGATTAAATATGTGTTGAAGACTTTTGTGGTCGGTATATATAATACTTTTGACCCCATATAAGTAGTGCCTCCAAGTCTTTAATGCAAAAACAACCGCGCCTAATTCCAAATCATGCGTCGTATAATTTTGCTCGTGAATCTTCAATTGTCTAGACGCATAAGCAATCACCTTCGTCCGTTGCATTAATACATAACCGAGACCTTGCTTTGATGCGTCACAATAAATCACAAAATCATCATTCCCTTCAGGCAATGACAATATAGGTGCCGTAATTAGCTTTTTCTTCAATAATTGAAATGTCTTCTCTTGTTCATCCTTCCATTCAAATTTCTTCCCTTCATGCGTTAATGCAGTCAAGGGTTTTGCTATTTTGGAGAAATCTTGGATGAATCTTCTGTAGTAACCAGCCAATCCTAAAAATTGACGTATATGCTTCGGAGTTTTTGGGGTTTCCCACTTTTCAACAGTTTCTATCTTTGCCGGATCCACCTTAATACCTTCTTTGTTCACTATGTGACCGAGGAATTAAACTTCTTCCAACCAAAATGCACACTTTGAAAACTTAGCGTACAATTCTTCCTCAATACTTCTAACACCTTTCTCAAATGTTCACCGTGTTCTTGGTCATTCTTTGAGTAAATAAGTATGTCATCAATGAAAACAATGACAAACTTGTCAAGGTATGGTCCACACACTCGGTTCATAAGGTCCATGAACACAGCTGGTGCATTAGTCAATCCAAACGGCATAACCATAAACTCGTAATGACCATAACGCGTCCTAAAAGCAGTCTTTGGAATATCATCTTCTTTCACCCGCATTTGATGATACCCGAAACGTAAGTCAATCTTTGAATAAACAGACAAGCCTTGTAGTTGATCAAATAAGTCGTCGATTCTCGGTAGTGGGTAGCGGTTCTTGATGGTAAGTTTGTTCAACTCTCGGTAGTCGATACACAACCTGAATGTACCATCTTTCTTCTTGACAAACAAAACAGGAGCTTCCCATGGTGATGTGCTTGGTCGAATGAAACTACGTTCTAATAGTTCTTGCAGTTGGCTTTGCAGTTCTTTCATCTCGCTGGGTGCGAGTCTATAAGGAGCACGAGCTATTGGTGCAGCTCCTGGTACAAGATCTATTTGAAATTCAACAGATCGATGTGGAGGTAGTCCCGGTAATTCTTTCGGAAATACATCGGGAAATTCTTTTGCGACGGAAACATCATTGATGCTCTTTTCTTCAGTTTGTACTTTCTCGATGTGTGCTAGAACAGCATAGCAACCTTTTCTTATTAGTTTTTGTGCCTTCAAATTACTAATAAGATGTAGCTTCATGTTGCCCTTTTCTCCGTACACCATTAAGGGTTCTCCTTCTTCTCGTACAATGCGAATTGCATTTTTATAACATACGATCTCTGCTTTCACCTTCTTCAGCCAGTCCATGCCAACTATTACATCAAAACTCCCTAACTCTACTGGTATCAAATCAATCTTAAATATTTCGCTACCCAGATTAATTTCTCGATTCCGGCATATATTATCTGCTGAAATTAATTTACCGTTTGCTAATTCGAGTAAAAATTTACTATCCAACGGCGTCAATGGACAACTTAATTTAGCACAAAAATCTCTACTCATATAGCTTCTATCTGCACCCGAATCAAATAAAACGTAAGCAGATTTATTGTCAATAAGAAACGTACCCGTAACAAGCTCCGGGTCTTCCTGTGCCTCTGCCGCATTAATATTGAAAACTCTTCCGCGGCCTTGTCCATTCGTGTTCTCCCGGTTCGGGCAATTTCTAATAATGTGGCCCGGTTTTCCACATTTATAACAAACTACATTGGCATAACTTGCTCCGACACTACTTGCTCCGCCATTACTCGTTCCGACACCATTTGTTCCTTTCGTTCTGTTAACCCCTGGTCCGTAGACCTCACACTTCGCCGCGCTATGACCATTTCTTTTACACTTGTTGCAAAATTTGGTGCAGAACCCCGAGTGATACTTTTCACACCTTTGGCATAGCTGCTTCTAATTGTTGTTGTTGTTGTTGTTGTTGCGGTTGTTATTGTTGTTGGGATGATTGTTGTAGTTGCTGCTGTTGTTGTTGTTGTTGTTGTTGTTGTTGTTGTTGTTGTTGTTGTTGGGCCGTTTGTTGTAGTTGCGATTGATGTTGCGATTGTTGGGATAATTGTTGCGATTATTATTGTAATTGCTATTGTTGTTGTATTGGTGATTCTTATCACCGTTTTCCTTCCACTTTCTTTTGACTTGCTTCACATTGGCCTCTTCAGCCGTCTGTTCTTTAATTCTTTCCTCAATCTGGTTCACTAGTTTGTGAGCCATTCTACATGCCTGTTGTATGGAGGCGGGCTCGTGTGAACTTATATCTTCTTGGATTCTTTCCGGTAATCCTTTCACAAATGCGTCGATCTTCTCTTCCTCATCTTTGAATGCTCCCGGACACAATAGGCACAATTCTGTGAATCGTCTTTCGTATGTGGTAATATCAAATCCTTGGGTTCGTAACCCTCTAAGTTCTGTCTTGAGCTTATTGACCTCGGTTCTGGGACGGTACTTCTCGTTCATCAAGTGCTTGAATGCTGACCACGGTAGTGCGTATGCATCATCTTGTCCCACTTGCTCTAGATAGGTATTCCACCATGTTAACGCAGAACCTGTGAAGGTATGCGTAGCGCACTTCACTTTGTCCTCTTCAGTACACTTACTTATGGCAAACACCGATTCGACCTTCTCGGTCCACCGTTTCAATCCGATCGGTCCTTCGGTTCCATCAAATTCCAAAGGTTTACAAGCAGTGAATTCTTTATAGGTGCATCCTACACGATTTCCTGTACTGCTAGATCCAAGGTTATTGTTGGTATGTAGCGCAGCCTGTACTGCGGCTATATTTGAAGCTAGAAAAGTACGGAATTCCTCTTCATTCATATTCACGGTGTGTCGAGTAATCGGTGCCATTTCCTTCAAAATAGTCAAATGGAACAAGTTAATCATACAGAATATTAAGAGTAGTTAATAGTATTTCGTAGCATAATATGAACTCATTTATAAAAGCTTTTTCTTCATATTAGCGTTTTATAAGTTTAAATTCGGGTAGTACCTACCCGTTAAGTTCATACTTAGTAGCTAATATACAATTCAACTACTACAATTCTATATGAAAAACTGATTATAATAATATTTCGCGTTCAAACTTTTATACAATATTTTACAAACTTAGAATACCGCTTATTTTACATAAAGAATGAAATATAGCACACAATAACTTTGATAAAAGATAGTTGTGAAGATAATTCTAGCTAGTACACAAGTCGTTCAGCAAAGGCAATAAAGACACGTAATTCATACGTCCAGAAACAAGTCATGCATTCTGGTTTTACTAGGACTACTTCCCATCCTTGGTCTTGTGGAACATAACCATTATGGCCGTTGATAAGACAGCGTGTTGTAACGTCGTCAAAGGGATGAGGGTTACGTAATGACCAACAGTCTCGTAATAACCTAAAAACCTCATTTCTTACCCCAATTACCGACTCCGTCACTTGTGGAAACGTTTTGTTTAATAGTTGTAGCCCGATGTTCTTTTTCTCACTTTGGTGAGAAGCGAACATTACTAACCCGTAAGCATAGCATGCTTCTTTATGTTGCATGTTAGCCACTTTTTCTAAATCATGAAGTCCTATATTCGAATACATTGAGTCAAAATAATTTCTTAACCCGTTGCGTAAAATAGCATTTGGGTTCCCCGCAATATATGCGTCAAAGTAAACACATCGTAACTTATGGGTTTCCCAATATGATATCCCCCATCTTTCAAACGAAAGTCTCTTATAAACCAAGACATTCTTGGAACGTTCTTCGAATGTCTTACAAACTGATTTCGCCGTAAATAGTTGTGTCGAAGAATTCTGACCGACTCTAGACAAGATTTCATCAATCATGTCTCCGGGTAGGTCTCTTAAAATATTGGGTTGTCTATCCATTTTGTGTTTTTATACTGTAAAATAGACAAGAGTTATATTCATAAAAAAAATATACTTATTAATACAAGCAATTTTTACATATATCATAAAGCATAAGCACCATATATTACATATATTACACCACACGAATACAACTATCTTATTCCGACTCGCTCGTTTCTTCTTTTTCGGTTTTGGTTCGTTTTGCCAAGTTTCTAGGGATATATGATGTTCCCCTAATACGAGCTGTCGTTTTCCACAACGGTTTAGAAAAACCTGGTGGTTTAGAGGTTCCCGGGTCATTGTTACAACTTAAGGGCTTCGGGGGTTGACGATACATATAAAGTTCATCAGGGTTGGAATTAGATTTCTCTATTTTTATGCCCTTTCCCTTATTATTTTCTTTTGCCTTTTTAAATTCAGTTGGGGTAATTTCTATAACATCATCGAAATTCTCGTCGGAATCTGATTCATCGGAGAATTGGTAATCCTCCCAATATTTTGCTTCCTTGGCGGAAACACCATTGACCATAATTAACCTTGGTCGGTTGGTTGAGGATTTTCTTTTACTTAACCGTTTTATTATTTCCCCCACCGGTTCTATTTCCTCCTCCGGTTCCTCCTCTTCCGGTTCTGATTCTTCTTCCGGTTCTGATTCTTCTTCCGATTCTTCTTCGGGAACTTGTGAATAAGTCCAATATATATTCGACTCTTCGTTATTATTAGGTGAGTCAATGGGATTTGTGCTAGAGGTAGACATCTATCACACAATACCAAACATGTTAAGAGATTAATATATCACATAATATATACATGTTAATAATATATAGTTTTCAACAAAAATGTTAAGCAATCATTTTTAAAGAAAACACGGTCGAAGTCCAGACTCACTAATGCATCCTAACAAACTCGATAAGACACACTAATGCAAATTTTCTGGTTCTCTAAGACCAATGCTCTGATACCAACTGAAATGTCCCATTCTTATTGATTAAAAAGGTTCCATATTAATTGATTTCGTTGCGAGGTTTTGACCTCTATATGAGACGTTTTTCAAAGACTGCATTCATTTTAAAACAAACCATAACCTTTATTTCATACATAAAGGTTTAAAAAGCTTTACGTAGATTATCAAATAATGATAATCTAAAATATCATGTTTACACACGACCATTACATAATGGTTTACAATACAAATATGTTACATCGAAATCAGTTTCTTGAATGCAGTTTTTACACAATATCATACAAACATGGACTCCAAATCTTGTCCTTATTTTAGTATGCAACAGCGAAAGCTCTTAGTATTCACCTGAGAATAAACATGCTTTAAACGTCAACAAAAATGTTGGTGAGTTATAGGTTTAACCTATATATATCAAATCGTAACAATAGACCACCAGATTTCATATTTCAATACACATCCCATACATAGAGATAAAAATCATTCATATGGTGAACACCTGGTAACCGACATTAACAAGATGCATATATAAGAATATCCCCATCATTCCGGGACACTCTTCAGATATGATATAAATTTCGAAGTACTAAAGCATCCGGTACTTTGGATGGGGCTTGTTGGGCCCAATAGATCTATCTTTAGGATTCGCGTCAATTATGGTGTCTGTTCCCTAATTCTTAGATTACCAGACTTAATAAAAAGGGGCATATTCGATTTCGATAATTCAACCATAGAATGTAGTTTCACGAACTTGTGTCTATTTTGTAAATCATTTATAAAACCTGCATGTATTCTCATCCCAAAAATATTAGATTTTAAAAGTGGGACTATAACTCACTTTCACAGATTTTTACTTCGTCGGGAAGTAAGACTTGGCCACTGGTTAATTCACGAACCTATAACAATATATACATATATACCAAAGTATGTTCAAAATATATTTACAATACTTTTAATATATTTTGATGTTTTAAGTTTATTAAGTCAGCTGTCCTCGTTAGTAACCTATAACTAGTTGTCCACAGTTAGATGTACAGAAATAAATCGATAAATATTATCTTGAATCAATCCACGACCCAGTGTATACGTATCTCAGTATTGATCACAACTTAAACTATATATATTTTGAAATCAACCTCAACCCTGTATAGCTAACTCCAACATTCACATATAGAGTGTCTATGGTTGTTCCGAAATATATATAGATGTGTCGACATGATAGTGTGGCAATCCGGAAATTTCCAACCAAATTTAAACTTTAATCTTTATATGTTTCCGACACGATAAGCAATATTTGTTAAGTTAAATTGCAAGAATTTTAAACTATGTTCATACATTCATTCAACCTCGACCATGTTCCAACGATTCACGAACCATTAAACGAATATGATTATATATGTATATGTGTATATATATTATAACTTGAAACGTAAACAAAATATTAGATTAAATACTTAATATGATTGTATCTGTTTTAAAATATTTATCAATGGAATTAGAAGATAAGACCAAATGATTGAATTCTCAGATATATTGAATTATGATTACAAGTCTCTGTTGAAAGGCCCACATTGATTTGAGAAATCTTTCCGTTTTAACAATATTCGGAAAATGGTAAAGTGATTTATAAATAAGAATAAATTGTCAATCATTGAGAACTAGACAAAGGATAGTGGAAGATTGAATCTCATAAAGACTCGATTGATCTATTTAGTTTCAAACGTACAAAAACGTTTTCAGTTTAAAAAGAACTTTATTATTAAAACGTATATAACTTTTATAAATATCTAGAACTACTTTTGACAACTCATTACTTAACTAGTATGATAAAGATAACGATATTTATATTTTATTTTATTAAATATATATAACGATTTAAATTAATATTATATATATTTATACGCGTATTATACGTACATAGTTTTATACTTTTACTATACTTAAACTTTACCTTTACTTTATTTTTACTTTACTTTAACTTTAATAATTTATTTTAATAATTCATACTTTAATAATTCACTTTAATAATTCATACTTTAATATTTCACTTTAATAATTCATACTTTAATAATTCACTTTAATAATTCATACTTTAATAATTCACTTTAATAATTCATACTTTAATAATTCACTTTAATAATTCAAAAATCTATTATAAATAGAATTCAATAGGTTTCATTATTTCATAGAAACTTGAAAATATTTGTCTCTAAACTCTTTCAATCGATTTACATATATATATTTACTCCGTATTATTTAAAGATATTATTAGTATACATAAAATATTACGACGGAGTGCTGTCCGAGTGATTTCGAAATTGTTTTTCGAGTAGAATAGGATTAAGGAAATTATGGGTTATAGCTATGGAGGTGATTGAGTATGGTTCATGGGTATGCTCGTGAGGTCAATATAGTGTTTATCATTTCCGTTGCGTTGCGTCTACGTACCTTTCCTGCAATATTGAATCTCAATATTGATACGTGAGTACTCATAATTTAACTTTTACATACTAATAGTGTATCCCTGACTAGTGCTCGAGTATTTAGGATTATGCATGCTTGTACTTTTGATATTGCCCTTAGACAGGTTAGGTTGAATATTGAATTAGTTACACTTGCGGTTGAGATAAGGTATAAGATATGCATGTCCTTGGAAAGCTAGCGAAAAATTAAGGACTTTTTCTTTAGATATCGAATGGTTTCGATGAACGGATTAGAAGTTATAATCAATTGAATTTTTGATATTTTTATTAAAAATGATTATTATTATCGTCGTTTTTATCGTCGTTCTAGTTTTATCTTATTATTATCATTATTATTATCTTTATCAATAAAAGGGATTTATCATTAAAAATTGTTATTTTTTTATTATTACTATCGTTATTATCGTTAAAGTTATAATTAGTATTATTATAATTATTATCCAATTATTATTATTATTATTATTATTATTATTAGTATTATTATTATTATTATCATTATTAATATATATATCATTATTTAAAAATGGATATTGTCATTGTTATTATTATTATTACTATATTATCATTAAGATAATTATTAGTATTATCGTTAAAAATGTTATAGTAACTATCATTATTAATATTAATGTAATTAAAACAAATATTTGTAACACCTAATTATTTTGATTACTATTATTATCATTATTATGAACACGATATAAAAGACGATTAAAAGCTATTAAACGAAACGATTAGGAAATAATGAGTAAGAGTATCATGATGAAATTAAAATATTATAAGATATTGATTTAGATAAAATTATCGTTCTTATTATTTTTATCATTACTATTATTATTAAAAATATCGTTAGTATTAAAACTATCATTTTAACAAAAATTATCATTTTAATAGAAATGTCATTGTTACTATAAAATATCATTATTATTATTATTATTTTAAATAGAATTATTATTTTAAAGATAATATTAAAAATTATCGTAAATATTAAAGTTATCATAATTAGAATTATCGTTTTATCATAATGTCATCTAAGTAATTATAAATATTGATATTTTTATAATAATAATTATTATTACAAAATAATACAACTTTTACTTACTATCATTATAGATATTATTTTATCAAATAAATATGTGATACAAACATATTTTACTACGTGTAATAACTTACTTTAATAATACCTATCATATTATCTTTATGATATTAAATGAACCCTATAAATTTTATTAATTAATATATATAAAATTATATTATATTATATAAATTTAATATAAAATTATATTTATTAATAAATAAATTATATTATTTACTCTAATAAATCTTTTAAAAATATTTAAAAATATAAAACGACGATATTTAAACTATATATTAATTATGTATAGATTTTTGGAAATTATTTTGAGTCAAATTTACTTTTGTTGACTTTTGCATATTAGTCTCGAGCATTAGGATTGTGGTACACTATGACTTGGCCTAATTTGTTAGACAAATATTGACCAACACATAATTATATATAATTAATTTAGGTTCGTGAATCCGAGGCCAACCTTGCACTTGTTCAATGACGTTATATGTATTTTTACTACGAAATACAGTATGGTGAGTTTCATTTGCTCCCTTTTACTCTTTACATTTTTGGGACTGAGAATACATGCGCTGTTTTTACAACTGCTTTTGAAATATATTTTGAACTGCGAATACATGCAAATGCTTTACTACTGTTTTACAATATATATATGCGTGAGTTTCATTTGCCTTTTTACCCTTTATATTTTTGGGACTGAGAATACATGCGCTTTTATAAATGTTTGACGAAATAGACACAAGTAATTGAAACTACATTCTATGGTTGAATTATCGAAATCGAATATGCCCCTTTTTATTAAAGTCTGGTAATCTAAGAATTAGGGAACAGACACCCTAATTGACGCGAATCTTAAAGATAGATCTATTGGACCTAACAAACCCCATCCAAAGTACCGGATGCTTTAGTACTTCGAAATTTATATCATGTCTGAAGGAGGATCCCGGAATGATAGGGGATATTCTTATATGTATCTAGTTAATGTCGGTTACCAGGTGTTCACCATATGAATGATTATTTTTGTCTCTATGCATGGGACGTATATTTACGAGAACTGGAAATGAAATTCTTGTGGTCTATTAAAATGATGGAAATAAATGATTATGATAAACTAATGAACTCACCAACCTTTTGGTTGACACTTTAAAGCATGTTTATTCTCAAGTGTTAAAGAAATCTTCCGCTGTGCATTTGCTCATGTTAAAGATATTACTTGAAGTCTTTCATAGCATATATCGAAGAACGTTGCATTCGAGTCATTGAGTTCATCAAAGATTATTATTAAATCAATTTATAGTTGGATAGTGGATATTATGAAATGGTATGCATGCCTGTTAATTTTCGATGTAAAGAAATTTTGTCTTTTAAAAAACGAATGCAATGTTTGTAAAATGTATCATATAGAGGTCAAATACCTCGCAATGTAATCAACTATTTTGAATCGTTTATAATGTATATGAATGGGTCCTTTCAGTTGGTATCAGAGCGGTGGTCTTAGCGAACCAGGTCTGCATTAATGTGTCTAACTGATAAGTCGATAGGATGCATTAGTGAGTCTGGACTTCGACCGTGTCTGCATGTCAAAAGTTTTGCTTATCATTTTGTGTCAAAAATTAACTACTTATCATCCTCAGGAAATTACCTGCTTATCATTTTTAGTCTAAGACACGTCTTGCTGCATTGATTGCATGAATAGTGTATAGACAAAAATTCATATCTTAGCATATCTTATCGTATCTGTTACTTTAAACTTTGCCTGATATATCCCGCAAAGTCCTCGGTAATCTACGAAATCTTTTGATCTATATATATATATATATATATATATATATATATATATATATATATATATATATATATATATATATATATATATATATATATATTCTATGTAATTAGAATACCATCCGTTAGCCAAAATCATTTCATATCGAAAAAAAAATCCTTTATCCAATCGTACGAAATGGAATTCGTCATCAGTTCAAGTCACTCAGATTCCGAAATGGAATCCCATTCAAGCTCCGAAAGCAGTGTGACCGGAATAGATCAACCAATCAGTCATCACCTATTCTGGATGAATTGGGGATGGGTTTGTAGCCTCCTCAATCATTGGAGACAAGAAGAAGGTGATCCCTTCCATCCACCACATTGCCCTCTTGACGAAGAACCTGAAGCACTTACCGGCGAACCTGTCCGAAACACCATTTTCTCGCTCATTTCCAGAGTATCTCGTTACGATTATATATTACATCAAATTTTAGATTTTATTTATCCGCTCGTCCGAACCGACAATCACCCCGGTGTAATAGAAGAAGTCAACGAGCTTCGCGCTCGGGTAGTGGCTTTGGAGAATATGGTGCAGAGATTACAAACACCAGCAGCAGCATCAGCAGCATAACCAGTACCACCATCATCAACGCCAACAGTACCATTACCACCTCCAACCACAACCGCGTCGTAAACCTCAACTTCACAATCTGTCCCACGAGCATCAACGTCATACGCACCATAGATACCAAGGAGTACCAACAACAATAACTGACGAAGTATTAATTCATAACTTCATTGGAGAAACATTCCGTGGCGATTATGTAATCTCTAAAGTCTTAAAGTTTATCTAATCTAGCCCTAACCATAAATCAGTTAAGCGAACCAAAATGATAGAAGGAAGAGTAGAAACCCTGACAAAATGGTGTGTGATTAACAAGCTAAACTTGCTTTACCAACAACATCAACAGTACTGTCAGCGTTACCAGCATCGTCAGTACAGTCAACATCCGAATCAACAACACCGATAACATCACAAACTCCGTCAGTTCAAGAATCACTGTGGACATCATTACGAATCAATAACGTGTATATTGTATCAACGAGTTATGAAGAATTAACTCATTCCCTCTGAAGAAATTATATGTACATTATATATATATATATATATATATATATATATATATATATATATATATATATATATATATATATATATATATATATATATATATATATATATATATATATATTGAAATAAATCTTTCCGTGCTAAGCTATTGTGTGTGAATCTTAACTACTCGGTTAATTCATATTACACATATGCAATAATGTACGTCCTTCGGCCGTAACTTAACCAGTGTTAACTACAATCTCTGTCGCAATTCAACAAATTCCAATTCATAATAAATCAAGTATATATTTGATTTTATACTTTCATCATCGATGTACCCGAAACTTTTCAGATAACATCATTCGTACTATGCGAAATTCACAAGAATTCCACGAACTGAACATCATACATCAACAAATAACGAAGTATTGATTCATAATTTCAATGTCATTAAAGAAATACTGCGTAAAAGTTATGTACTTTTTAAAGCCTTTAGGGATTATTCAATTCTAGTTTCAACCGTAAATCAAATGAGTTTAATTTAACATTAACTCATTAAATCTATGTTACATCTGAAGAAAATATATATATATATATATACATATATATATATATTTTCATAAAGACTGTAATAAAATTCTTTTGTACAAAATATTAATTGTGAAATTTTTTTTTTAACGGGTAGGTAATACCCGGGAGATATATAAATTCACAATTAATATGTTACATTCTTCGAATCTGATTCAGCAAATTATCCATTATACTCCCTACTTTCACAACAATATACATTCTTTTATAGAAATCAAAACAACCATACTCATTCAAAATTTAATTACATATTCTGATTTTGAAATCTCAAAATTCAACTTGAGATATGACCAAAATCATCATTCTTAGATCCTTACATCTTTCACAAGCTATATTTTTACTTCAAAACTGTGTTAGAACATCAAATGTATGTTAACGATTACAATCTGTGTTCAAACCTTTCGAAAATTTTTGAAGACACTTCGAATGATGAGCAATCGAGATGATGATCCAACCACATGTTACCCACAGTTATGTACCCGAAAAACTCTTGAAACCAAAGTAAAAGTTTAAACAACGTATCCGCGTCAGATTCTTTGGCATTTATTAGCAAAAATAATTTTGCGACTCCTATTCAAAGTAGCCAGTTTTGTCACAGCTCCAGCAAGTCAACTTCAACTTTTCAGTCAGACTAACCTTATTATAACCTTGAGATATACACCTTCGTTACCAGGGAACCTTTTACATTCCACCACATTATTAGCAGATGTACCAACTGTAGTGACCCGAACTTTTCCATGTTTATATATATTAATTGAGATTGATATTTACATGATTAAATGTTTCCAACATGTTAAGCAATCAAACTTTTTAAGACTTGATTAATTGAAATATGTTTCATATAGACAATTGACCACCCAAGTTGACCGGTGATTCACGAACGTTAAAACTTGTAAAAACTATATGATGACATATATATGGATATATATATAGTTAACATGATACTATGATAAGTAAACATATCATTAAGTATATTAACAATGAACTACATATGTAAAAACAAGACTACTAACTTAATGATTTTTAAACGAGACATATATGTAACGATTATCGTTGTAAAGACATTTAATGTATATATATCATATTAAGAGATATTCATACATGATAATATCATGATAATATAATAATTTAAAATCTCATTTGATATTATAAACATTGGGTTAACAACATTTAACAAGATCGTTAACCTAAAGGTTTCAAAACAACACTTACATGTAACGACTAACGATGACTTAACGACTCAGTTAAAATGTATATACATGTAGTGTTTTAATATGTATTTATACACTTTTGAAAGACTTCAATACACTTATCAAAATACTTCTACTTAACAAAAATGCTTACAATTACATCCTTGTTCAGTTTCATCAACAATTCTACTCGTATGCACCCGTATTCGTACTCGTACAATACACAGCTTTTAGATGTATGTATTATTGGTATATACACTCCAATGATCAGCTCTTAGCAGCCCATGTGAGTCACCTAACACATGTGGGAACCATCATTTGGCAACTAGCATGAAATATCTCATAAAATTACAAAAATATGAGTAATCATTCATGACTTATTTACATGAAAATAAAATTACATATCCTTTATATCTAATCCATACACCAACGACCAAAAACACCTACAAACACTTTCATTCTTCAATTTTCTTCATCTAATTGATCTTTCTCAAGTTCAATCTTCAAGTTCTAAGTGTTCTTCATAAATTCCAAAAGTTCTAGTTTCATAAAATCAAGAATACTTTCAAGTTTGCTAGCTCACTTCCAATCTTGTAAGGAGATCATCCAACCTCAAGAAATCTTTGTTTCTTACAGTAGGTTATCATTCTATTACAAGGTAATAATCATATTCAAACTTTGGTTCAATTTCTATAACTATAACAATCTTATTTCAAGTGATGATCTTACTTGAACTTGTTTTCGTGTCATGATTTTGCTTCAAGAACTTCGAGCCATCCAAGGATCCATTGAAGCTAGATCCATTTTTCTCTTTTCCATTAGGTTTATCCAAGGAACTTAAGGTAGTAATGATGTTCATAACATCATTCGATTCATACATATAAAGCTATCTTATTCGAAGGTTTAAACTTGTAATCACTAGAACATAGTTTAGTTAATTCTAAACTTGTTCGCAAACAAAAGTTAATCCTTCTAACTTGACTTTTAAAATCAACTAAACACATGTTCTATATCTATATGATATGCTAACTTAATGATTTAAAACCTGGAAACACGAAAAACACCGTAAAACCGGATTTACGCCGTCGTAGTAACACCGCGGGCTGTTTTGGGTTAGTTAATTAAAAACTATGATAAACTTTGATTTAAAAGTTGTTATTCTGAGAAAATGATTTTTATTATGAACATGAAACTATATCCAAAAATTATGGTTAAACTCAAAGTGGAAGTATGTTTTCTAAAATGGTCATCTAGACGTCGTTCTTTCGACTGAAATGACTACCTTTACAAAAACGACTTGTAACTTATTTTTCCGACTATAAACCTATACTTTTCTGTTTAGATTCATAAAATAGAGTTCAATATGAAACCATAGCAATTTGATTCACTCAAAACGGATTTAAAATGAAGAAGTTATGGGTAAAACAAGATTGGATAATTTTTCTCATTTTAGCTACGTGAAAATTGGTAACAAATCTATTCCAACCATAACTTAATCAACTTGTATTGTATATTATGTAATCTTGAGATACCATAGACACGTATACAATGTTTCGACCTATCATGTCGACACATCTATATATATTTCGGAACAACCATAGACACTCTATATGTGAATGTTGGAGTTAGCTATACAGGGTTGAGGTTGATTCCAAAATATATATAGTTTGAGTTGTGATCAATACTGGGATACGTATACACTGGGTCGTGGATTGATTCAAGATAATATTTATCGAATTATTTCTGTACATCTAACTGTGGACAACTAGTTGTAGGTTACTAACGAGGACAGCTGACTTAATAAACTTAAAACATCAAAATATATTAAAAGTATTATAAATATATTTTGAACATACTTTGATATATATGTATATATTGTTATAGGTTTGTGAATCAACCAGTGGCCAAGTCTTACTTCCCGACGAAGTAAAAATCTGTGAAAGTGAGTTATAGTCCCACTTTTAAGATCTAATATTTTTGGGATGAGAATACATGCAGGTTTTATAAATGATTTACAAAATAGACACAAGTACGTGAAACTACATTCTATGGTTGAATTATCAAAATCGAATATGCCCCTTTTTATTAAGTCTGGTAATCTAAGAATTAGGGAACAGACACCTTAATTGACGCGAATCCTAAAGATAGATCTATTGGGCCTAACAAACCCCATCCAAAGTACCGGATGCTTTAGTACTTCGAAATTTATATCATATCCGAAGGGTGTCCCGGAATGATGGGGATATTCTTATATATGCATCTTGTTAATGTCGGTTACCAGGTGTTCACCATATGAATGATTTTTATCTCTATGTATGGGATGTATATTGAAATATGAAATCTTGTGGTCTATTGTTACGATTTGATATATATAGGTTAAACCTATAACTCACCAACATTTTTGTTGACGTTTAAAGCATGTTTATTCTCAGGTGAATACTAAGAGCTTCCGCTGTTGCATACTAAAATAAGGACAAGATTTGGAGTCCATGTTTGTATGATACTGTGTAAAAACTGCATTTAAGAAAATGATTTCGATGTAACATATTTGTATTGTAAACCATTATGTAATGGTCGTGTGTAAACAGGATATTTTAGATTATCATTATTTGATAATCTACGTAAAAGCTTTTTAAACCTTTATTGATGAAATAAAGGTTATGGTTTGTTTTAAAATGAATGCAGTCTTTGAAAAACGTCTCACATAGAGGTCAAAACCTCGCAACGAAATCAATTAATATGGAACGTTTTTAATCAATAAGAACGGGACATTTCAGTTGGTATCCGAGCGTTGGTCTTAGAGAACTAGAAGTTTGCATTAGTGTGTCTTATCGAGTTTGTTAGGATGCATTAGTGAGTCTGGACTTCGACCGTGTTTACTTGAAAAATGATTGCTTAACAAATTTTATTGGAAACTATATATTTTTAACATGTGAATATTATGTGATATATTAATCTCTTAACGCGTTTGATATTATGTGATAGATGTCTACCTCTAGAACAAGTCCCATTGACTCACCTAATAATAATGAAGAGTCAAATGTAAATTGGAATGATTCGTGGACTGATTCACAAGTTCCCGAAGAGGAACTGGAAGAAGAGTCGGAACCGGAAGAAGAATCGGAACCGGAAGAAGAATCGGAACCGGATGAAGAAATAGAACCGGTGGGGGAAATAATAAAACGGTTAAGTAAAAGAAAATCCTCAACCAACCGACTAAGGTTAATTATGGTCAATGGTGTTTCCGCCAAGGAAGCAAAATATTGGGAGGATTACCAATTCTCCGATGAATCCGACTCCGACGAGAATTCCGATGATGTTATAGAAATTACCCCAACTGAATTTAAAAAGGCAAAAGAAAATAATAAGGGAAAGGGCATAAAAATAGATAAATCTAATTCCAACCCCGATGAACTTTATATGTATCGTCAACCCCCGAAGTCCTTAAGTTGTAACAATGACCCGGGAACCTCTAAACCACCAGGTTTTTCTAAACCAATGTGGATCACGACGGCTCGTATTAGGGGAACATCATATATCCCTAGAAACTTGGCAAAACGAACCAAAATCGAAGAAGAAGAAACAAGCGAGTCGGAATAAGATAGTTGTATTCGTGTGGTGTAATATATGTAATATAGTGTGCTTATGCTTTATGATATATGTAAAAATTGCTTGTATTAATAAGTATTTTTTTTTATGAATCTAACTCTTGTCTATTTTACAGTATAAAAACACAAAATGGATAGACAACCCAATATTTTAAGAGACCTACCCGGAGACATGATTGATGAAATCTTGTCTAGAGTCGGTCAGAATTCTTCGGCACAACTATTTAAGGCGAGATCAGTTTGTAAGACATTCGGAGAACGTTCCAAGAATGCCTTGGTTTATAAAAGGCTTTCGTTCGGAAGATGGGGGATATCACATTGGGAAATCCATAAGTTACGATGTGCTTACTTTGACGCATATATTGCGGGGAACCCAAATGCTATTTTACGCAATGGGTTAAGAAATTATTTTGACTCAATATATCCGAATATTGGACTTCGTGATTTAGAAAAAGCGGCTAACATGCAACATAAAGAAGCATGTTATGCTTACGGATTAGTAATGTTCGCTTCTCACCAAAGTGAGAACAAGAACATCGGGCTACAACTATTAAACAAAACGTTCCCACAAGTGACGGAGTCGGTAATTGGGGTAAGAAATGAGGTTTTTAGATTGTTACGGGACTGTTGGACATTACGTAACCCTCGTCCCTTTGACGACGTTACAACACGCTGTCTTATCAACGGCCATAACGGTTATGTTCCACAAGACCAAGGATGGGAAGTAGTCCTAGTAAAACCAGAATGCATGACCTGTTTCTGGACGTATGAATTACGTGTCTTTATTGCCTTTGCTGAACGACTTGTGTACTAGCTAGAATTATCTTCACAACCATCTTGTATCAAATTTATTGTGTGCTATATTTCATGCTATATGTAAAATAAGCGGTATTGTAAGTTTGTAAAATATTGTGTAAAAGTTTGAACGCGAAATATTATTATAATCAGTTTTTCATATAGAATTGTAGTAGTTGAATTGTATATTAGCTACTAAGTATGAACTTAACGGGTAGGTACTACCCGAATTTAAACTTATAAAACGCTAATATGAAGAAAAAGCTTTTATAAATGAGTTCATATTATGCTACGAAATACTATTAACTACTCTTAATATTCTGTATGATTAACTTGTTCCATTTAACTATTTTGAAGGAAATGGCACCGACTACTCAACACACCGTGAATATGAATGAAGAGGAATTCCGTACTTTTCTAGCTTCAAACATAGCCGCAGTACAGGCTGCGCTACATACCAACAATAACCTTGGATCTAGCAGCACAGGAAATCGTGTAGGATGCACCTACAAAGAATTCACTGCCTGCAAACCTTTGGAATTTGATGGAACCGAAGGACCGATCGGATTGAAACGGTGGACCGAGAAGGTCGAATCGGTGTTTGCCATAAGTAAGTGTACTGAAGAGGACAAAGTAAAGTACGCTACGCATACCTTCACAGGTTCTGCGTTAACATGGTGGAATACCTATCTAGAGTAAGTGGGACAAGACGATGCGTACGCACTACCGTGGTCAGCATTCAAGCACTTGATGAACGAGAAGTACCGTCCCAGAACCGAGGTCAATAAGCTCAAGACAGAACTTAGAGGGTTACGAACCCAAGGATTTGATATTACCATGTACGAAAGACGATTCACAGAATTGTGCCTATTGTGTCCGGGAGCATTCGAAGATGAGGAAGAGAAGATCGACGCGTTTGTGAAAGGATTACCGGAAAGAATCCAAGAAGATATAAGTTCACACGAGCCCGCCTCCATACAACAGGCATGTAGAATGGCTCACAAACTAGTGAACCAGATTGAAGAAAGAATTAAAGAACAGACTACTGAAGAGGCCAATGTGAAGCAAGTCAAAAGAAAGTGGGAGGAAAACGGTGATAAGAATCACCAATACAACAACAACAACAACAATTACAACAATAATCGCAACAATTATCCCAACAATCGCAACATCAATCGCAACTACAACAAACGGCCCAACAACAACAACAACAACAACAACAGCAATTACAACAATCATCCCAATAACAATAATAACCGCAATAACAACAACAATCAGAAGCAGCTATGCCAAAGGTGTGAAAAGTATCACTCGGGGTTCTGCACCAAATTTTGCAACAAGTGTAAAAGAAATGGTCATAGCGCAGCGAAGTGTGAGGTCTACGGACCAGGGGTTAATAGAACGAAAGGAACAAATGGTGTCAGAACGAGTAATGGCGGAGCAAGTAGTGTCGGAGCAAGTTATGCCAATGTAGTTTGTTATAAATGTGGGAAAGCAGGCCACATTATTAGAAATTGCCCGAACCAGGAGAACACGAATGGACAAGGCCGCGGAAGAGTTTTCAATATTAATGCGGCAGAGGCACAGGAAGACCCGGAGCTTGTTACGGGTACGTTTCTTATTGACAATAAATCTGCTTACGTTTTATTTGATTCGGGTGCGGATAGAAGCTATATGAGTAGAGATTTTTGTGCTAAATTAAGTTGTCCATTGATGCCTTTGGATAGTAAATTTTTACTCGAATTAGCAAATGGTAAATTAATTTCAGCAGATAATATATGTCGGAATCGAGAAATTAAACTGGTTAGCGAAACATTTAAGATTGATTTGATACCAGTAGAGTTAGGAAGTTTTGATGTGATAATCGGTATGGACTGGTTGAAAGAAGTGAAAGCGGAGATCGTTTGTTACAAAAATGCAATTCGCATTATACGAGAAAAAGGAAAACCCTTAATGGTGTACGGAGAAAAGGGCAACACGAAGCTACATCTTATTAGTAATTTGAAGGCACAAAAACTAATAAGAAAAGGTTGCTATGCTGTTCTAGCACACGTCGAGAAAGTACAAACTGAAGAAAAGAGCATCAATGATGTTCCCGTCGCAAAAGAATTTCCTGATGTATTTCCGAAAGAATTACCGGGATTACCCCCACATCGATCCGTAGAATTTCAAATAGATCTTGTACCAGGAGCTGCACCAATAGCTCGTGCTCCTTACAGACTCGCACCCAGTGAGATGAAAGAACTACAAAGCCAATTACAAGAACTTTTAGAGCGTGGTTTCATTCGACCAAGCACATCACCGTGGGGAGCTCCTGTTTTGTTTGTCAAGAAGAAAGATGGTACATTCAGGTTGTGTATCGACTACCGAGAGTTGAACAAACTTACCATCAAGAACCGCTACCCACTACCGAGAATCGATGACTTATTTGATCAACTACAAGGCTCGTCTGTTTATTCAAAGATTGACTTACGTTCCGGGTATCATCAAATGCGGGTGAAAGAAGATGATATTCCAAAGACTGCTTTCAGAACACGTTACGGTCATTACGAGTTTATGGTCATGCCGTTTGGTTTAACTAATGCACCAGCTGTGTTCATGGACCTTATGAACCGAGTGTGTGGACCATACCTTGACAAGTTTGTCATTGTTTTCATTGATGACATACTTATTTACTCAAAGAATGACCAAGAACACGGTGAACATTTGAGAAAGGTGTTAGAAGTATTGAGGAAGGAAGAATTGTACGCTAAGTTTTCAAAGTGTGCATTTTGGTTGGAAGAAGTTCAATTCCTCGGTCACATAGTGAACAAAGAAGGTATTAAGGTGGATCCGGCAAAGATAGAAACTGTTGAAAAGTGGGAAACCCCAAAAACTCCGAAACACATACGCCAGTTTTTAGGACTAGCTGGTTACTACAGAAGGTTCATCCAAGATTTTTCCAGAATAGCAAAACCCTTGACTGCATTAACGCATAAAGGGAAGAAATTTGAATGGAATGATGAACAAGAGAAAGCGTTTCAGTTATTGAAGAAAAAGCTAACTACGGCACCTATATTGTCATTGCCTGAAGGGAATGATGATTTTGTGATTTATTGTGACGCATCAAAGCAAGGTCTCGGTTGTGTATTAATGCAACGAACGAAGGTGATTGCTTATGCGTCTAGACAATTGAAGATTCACGAACAAAATTATACGACGCATGATTTGGAATTAGGAGCGGTTGTTTTTGCATTAAAGACTTGGAGGCACTACTTATATGGGGTAAAAAGTATTATATATACCGACCACAAAAGTCTTCAACACATATTTAATCAGAAACAACTGAATATGAGGCAGCGTAGGTGGATTGAATTATTGAATGATTATGACTTTGAGATTCGTTACCACCCGGGGAAGGAAAATGTGGTAGCCGATGCCTTGAGCAGGAAGGACAGAGAACCCATTCGAGTAAAATCTATGAATATAATGATTCATAATAACATTACTACTCAAATAAAGGAGGCGCAACAAGGAGTTTTAAAAGAGGGAAATTTAAAGGATGAAATACCCAAAGGATCGAAGAAGCATCTTAATATTCGGGAAGACGAAACCCGGTATAGGGCTGAAAGGATTTGGGTACCAAAATTTGGAGATATGAGAGAAATGGTACTTAGAGAAGCTCATAAAACCAGATACTCAATACATCCTGGAACGGGGAAGATGTACAAGGATCTCAAGAAACATTTTTGGTGGCCGGGTATGAAAGCCGATGTTGCTAAATACGTAGGAGAATGTTTGACGTGTTCTAAGGTCAAAGCTGAGCATCAGAAACCATCAGGTCTACTTCAACAACCCGAAATCCAGGAATGGAAATGGGAAAACATTACCATGGATTTCATCACTAAATTGCCAAGGACTGCAAGTGGTTTTGATACTATTTGGGTAATAGTTGATCGTCTCACCAAATCAGCACACTTCCTGCCAATAAGAGAAGATGACAAGATGAAGAAGTTAGCACGACTGTATTTGAAGGAAGTCGTCTCCAGACATGGAATACCAATCTCTATTATCTCTGATAGGGATGGCAGATTTATTTCAAGATTCTGGCAGACATTACAGCAAGCATTAGGAACTCTTCTAGACATGAGTACTGCCTATCATCCACAAACTGATGGGCAGAGCGAAAGGACGATACAAACGCTTGAAGACATGCTACGAGCATGTGTTATTGATTTCGGAAAAAGTTGGGATCGACATCTACCGTTAGCAGAATTTTCCTACAACAACAGCTACCATTCAAGCATTGAGATGGCGCCGTTTGAAGCACTTTATGGTAGAAAGTGCAGGTCTCCGATTTGTTGGAGTGAAGTGGGGGATAGACAGATTACGGGTCCGGAGATTATACAAGAAACTACCGAGAAGATCATCCAAATTCAACAACGGTTGAAAACCGCCCAAAGTCGACAAAAGAGCTACGCTGACATTAAAAGAAAAGATATAGAATTTGAAATTGGAGAGATGGTCATGCTTAAAGTTGCACCTTGGAAAGGCGTTGTTCGATTTGGTAAACGAGGGAAATTAAATCCAAGGTATATTGGACCATTCAAGATTATTGATCGTGTCGGACCAGTAGCTTACCGACTAGAGTTACCTCAACAACTCGCGGCTGTACATAACACTTTCCACGTCTCGAATTTGAAGAAATGTTTTGCTAAAGAAGATCTCACTATTCCGTTAGATGAAATCCAAATCAACGAAAAACTTCAATTCATCGAAGAACCCGTCGAAATAATGGATCGTGAGGTTAAAAGACTTAAGCAAAACAAGATACCAATTGTTAAGGTTTGATGGAATGCTCGTAGAGGACCCGAGTTCACCTGGGAGTGTGAAGATTAGATGAAGAAGAAATACCCGCATCTATTTCCAGAAGATTCGTCAACACCTTCAACAGCTTAAAATTTCGGGACGAAATTTATTTAACGGGTAGGTACTGTAGTGACCCGAACTTTTCCATGTTTATATATATTAATTGAGATTGATATTTACATGATTAAATGTTTCCAACATGTTAAGCAATCAAACTTGTTAAGACTTGATTAATTGAAATATGTTTCATATAGACAATTGACCACCCAAGTTGACCGGTGATTCACGAACGTTAAAACTTGTAAAAACTATATGATGACATATATATGGATATATATATAGTTAACATGATACTATGATAAGTAAACATATCATTAAGTATATTAACAATGAACTACATATGTAAAAACAAGACTACTAACTTAATGATTTTTAAACGAGACATATATGTAACGATTATCGTTGTAAAGACATTTAATGTATATATATCATATTAAGAGATATTCATACATGATAATATCATGATAATATAATAATTTAAAATCTCATTTGATATTATAAACATTGGGTTAACAACATTTAACAAGATCGTTAACCTAAAGGTTTCAAAACAACACTTACATGTAACGACTAACGATGACTTAACGACTCAGTTAAAATGTATATACATGTAGTGTTTTAATATGTATTTATACACTTTTGAAAGACTTCAATACACTTATCAAAATACTTCTACTTAACAAAAATGCTTACAATTACATCCTCGTTCAGTTTCATCAACAATTCTACTCGTATGCACCCGTATTCGTACTCGTACAATACACAGCTTTTAGATGTATGTATTATTGGTATATACACTCCAATGATCAGCTCTTAGCAGCCCATGTGAGTCAACTAACACATGTGAGAACCATCATTTGGCAACTAGCATGAAATATCTCATAAAATTACAAAAATATGAGTAATCATTCATGACTTATTTACATGAAAACAAAATTACATATCCTTTATATCTAATCCATACACCAACGACCAAAAACACCTACAAACACTTTCATTCTTCAATTTTCTTTATCTAATTGATCTCTCTCAAGTTCTATCTTCAAGTTCTAAGTGTTCTTCATAAATTCCAAAAGTTCTAGTTTCATAAAATCAAGAATACTTTCAAGTTTGCTAGCTCACTTCCAATCTTGTAAGGAGATCATCCAACCTCAAGAAATCTTTGTTTCTTACAGTAGGTTATCATTCTAATACAAGGTAATAATCATATTCAAACTTTTTTTTCAATTTCTATAACTATAACAATCTTATTTCAAGTGATGATCTTACTTGAACTTGTTTTCGTGTCATGATTTTGCTTCAAGAACTTCGAGCCATCCAAGGATCCATTGAAGCTAGATCCATTTTTCTCTTTTCCAGTAGGTTTATCCAAGGAACTTAAGATAGTAATGATGTTCATAACATCATTCGATTCATACATATAAAGCTATCTTATTCGAAGGTTTAAACTTGTAATCACTAGAACATAGTTTAGTTAATTCTAAACTTGTTCGCAAACAAAAGTTAATCCTTCTAACTTGACTTTTAAAATCAACTAAACACATGTTCTATATCTATATGATACGCTAACTTAATGATTTAAAACCTGGAAACACGAAAAACACCGTAAAACCGGATTTACGCCGTCGTAGTAACACCGCGGGCTGTTTTGGGTTAGTTAATTAAAAACTATGATAAACTTTGATTTAAAAGTTGTTATTCTGTGAAAATGATTTTTATTATGAACATGAAACTATATCCAAAAATTATGGTTAAACTCAAAGTGGAAGTATGTTTTCTAAAATGGTCATCTAGACGTCGTTCTTTCGACTGAAATGACTACCTTTATAAAAACGACTTGTAACTTATTTTTCCGACTATAAACCTATACTTTTCGGTTTAGATTCATAAAATAGAGTTCAATATGAAACCATAGCAATTTGATTCACTCAAAACGGATTTAAAATGAAGAAGTTATGGGTAAAACAAGATTGGATAATTTTTCTCATTTTAGCTACGTGAAAATTGGTAACAAATCTATTCCAACCATAACTTAATCAACTTGTATTGTATATTATGTAATCTTGAGATACCATAGACACGTATACAATGTTTTGACCTATCATGTCGACACATCTATATATATTTCGGAACAACCATAGACACTCTATATGTGAATGTTGGAGTTAGCTATACAGGGTTGAGGTTGATTCCAAAATATATATAGTTTGAGTTGTGATCAATACTGAGATACGTATACACTGGGTCGTGGATTGATTCAAGATAATATTTATCGAATTATTTCTGTACATCTAACTGTGGACAACTAGTTGTAGGTTACTAACGAGGACAGCTGACTTAATAAACTTAAAACATCAAAATATATTAAAAGTGTTATAAATATATTTTGAACATACTTTGATATATATGTATATATTGTTATAGGTTCGTGAATCAACCAGTGGCCAAGTCTTACTTCCCGACGAAGTAAAAATCTGTGAAAGTGAGTTATAGTCCCACTTTTAAGATCTAATATTTTTGGGATGAGAATACATGCAGGTTTTATAAATGATTTACAAAATAGACACAAGTACGTGAAACTACATTCTATGGTTGAATTATCAAAATCGAATATGCCCCTTTTTATTAAGTCTGGTAATCTAAGAATTAGGGAACAGACACCTTAATTGACGCGAATCCTAAAGATAGATCTATTGGGCCTTACAAACCCCATCCAAAGTACCGGATGCTTTAGTACTTCGAAATTTATATCATATCCGAAGGGTGTCCCGGAATGATGGGGATATTCTTATATATGCATCTTGTTAATGTCGGTTACCAGGTGTTCATCATATGAATGATTTTTATCTCTATGTATGGGATGTATATTGAAATATGAAATCTTGTGGTCTATTGTTACGATTTGATATATATAGGTTAAACCTATAACTCACCAACATTTTTGTTGACGTTTAAAGCATGTTTATTCTCAGGTGAATACTAAGAGCTTCCGCTGTTGCATACTAAAATAAGGACAAGATTTGGAGTCCATGTTTGTATGATACTGTGTAAAAACTGCATTTAAGAAAATGATTTCGATGTAACATATTTGTATTGTAAACCATTATGTAATGGTCGTGTGTAAACAGGATATTTTAGATTATCATTATTTGATAATCTACGTAAAAGCTTTTTAAACCTTTATTGATGAAATAAAGGTTATGGTTTGTTTTAAAATGAATGCAGTCTTTGAAAAACGTCTCATATAGAGGTCAAAACCTCGCAACGAAATCAATTAATATGGAACGTTTTTAATCAATAAGAACGGGACATTTCACCAACAACTTCATTACCCTTTGACTTTAGCCTCTCCAAAAAGTCATTATAATTATTCATTGAAACCCCATCATTTACTCATTCGCATCTTGTAATGAGAATTGCCATACGAATCATTGAGAATTAGCAATCAGTATTTTGAAATCTCGCAGGATGTCTACGCCAACAGTTATATGTGTATATATAACGTCTATCTTATGGACTTAATTTGAATGTGAAGTTTCTGAAAAACACTTTTAACTACGAATTGGTTCTCCGAAAATGGAAAAAAAAAATGCTGATGAAGCAGCAAAAACTATAAACGACTTTAAACGGTAAAAGTTGGATGATAATGATGAAGTGTGTTGGCAAAGCGCAGAAAAAGAGAAGTTTTGGAACTGGAAAATGGATTGAGCAAAGTAGGAAGGAGGCTGTGGACAAATTACAAAGACTGAACCTGACTTCAAAGGATCCAAATGATTCAGTACCTGCTGAAGTCATTAACGAATACCTTGCTCCTGACTCTAAACCCATGCGGACAATATTCTTCATCATCCTCTGATATTAGAAATTCTAAAATATCATCATATCTTTCATTATAAATATCCTCCATATTTCTGAAGATATTTTCTTAATTTTTCTTATTTGAAATCATTTACCTCTTCGCGCTATTTGTATTACATCATAAAAGAAACTATTTTAGTTTCAAAATTCTAAAACATTCAAGTTTAAAATAGGAATATTTTGAAGTAATGTTGGGAACTGAAGCATGAATTAGTATAATATAATGACACTTGATCAATGTGATTATATTACAGTAAGTCATGCTGAGTTTCTAAATGGAACGTGATGATTCACAGATCATAGCATCATCATGTGCCATGTTATACGACTCTTGTATTCTATTTAACCTCTAAAATATCAAGAAAATATTTCTTGATGATTCGGCCTTTTCCAAGGTATTCTAGTAATTTGACAAGTCAAGATCGTGCCATCACAATTTCCTTCCTAGAACATTAACAATGTTCATTCCGAAATTCATATCTGTGAATTCTGGACCATTACAAGCGGTGCTTAATCGCAAGAAAAAGAAACGAAAGGACAAAACTCCGAAATAGAAATTGGGGTATAAATTACAGCAAATAAAAGAGAGCATTAACTGTGAATGATAATGATTATAGAAGACAGAAGCAGATACTTTGAAATATAAGGGAACATATAAATCCCAACGACAAACCAGAAATTATAAACCATATATATCGATACATATAGCAATATAAAGACACGGAAGAACTAGAAACATTATAAACCCAAGAGTATAGTAGAAGTAAATAGATTCTTCCGGCGGTAGATGAAAAAGAAGAATGACCGATATGAAAGTTAGAAGTATATCGAGAATCAAAACTGGATGGAGCATATTGATGAATACTTTAAAATATGAGTTGAGGGGGAAAGAATAGAAGGTGATGAAACATGACTAGGAACTTAGAAATCAACAGATTTAACTCACACAATGGCGGAATAAGTGAATCAAACCCTCTAGTGAATAGGTTAAGTTTTTTTTTGATTAATTTAGTCAAACCACAACTAAATCAAGTGTGATTAGATCAACACCTAGAGCTATTATTCACCACCTGGGTGATTTGGACTGAGAGAGAATCGGAGGAGCTCACTAGATCTGAGTGTGTGTAACAAATGAGAGGCTTAACCTAAAATGAAGAACATAAGACTTTATATACCCCTGCTGTTGACTCACCTATACGATTCATTCATCACACATACGAGTTGGCTTCATCAGTCGTACGGGTGATCACTCACTCGTGTCTTCTCATTTAGGTTGTAATTGTGACTTAGCTCAGCATCAACCGTGCGTATGAGCCTGTCAGCTGTACTAGTGAGGCTTCACTCGTACGTCTGACTAAGTCTAACATAGTTAAACATCTAAATCTCGTTCCTGCAGTTCCTGTAACCACATACAAACACGGATAGGATAATAACGAGCAATCATGGTGGCCTGTAAACTGTTGTACCTGCAATGGACGCGGGTAGATGTCTAGGAACTTGCATAAAATGCATCAACAGAAGGTGTGAGTTGTAAGGAAACGAAGGAGGTGAATTTATAAGAAAATCTCTGACAGAACAATTAAAATGGACGATCGCATTTAAAGCGGATCCTAATTCCCTTGATTACCGGAGAGTCAAATCTTATTAAGAAGATTTTCTTCAAATCCCTTGAAATCTGGGAATCAATCATATCTACGTCAAATGATAAGATGAATCTACACGTACTCATTTCACTCTTCTATGTTAGCTTCATTCGTACTCTTCATATAAATGGATTGTTTATCCAAATTATTCGCTGATGATAAAACTCTAATTTTCAGCCCGTATGCATCATGAAAACATACTTATTATCATTCACGACCTTTCCACTCAAATTTCGGGACGAAATTTCTTTAACGGGTAGGTACTGTGGCAACCCAGAAATTTCCAACCAAATTTAAACTTTAATCTTTATATGTTTCTGACACGATAAGCAATATTTGTTAAGTTAAATTGCAAGAATTTTAAACTATGTTCATACATTCATTCAACCTCGACCATGTTCCAACAATTCACGAACCATTAAACGAATATGATTATATATGTATATGTGTATATATATTATAACTTGAAACGTAAACAAAATATTAGATTAAATACTTTATATGATTGTATCTGTTTTAAAATATTTATCAATGGAATTAGAAGATAAGATCAAATGATTGAATTATTAGATATATTGAATTATGATTACAAGTCTCTGTTGAAAGGCCCACGTTGATTTGAGAAATCTTTCCGTTTTAACAATATTCGGAAAATGGTAAAGTGATATATAAATAAGAACAAATTGTCAATCATGAGAACTAGACAAAGGATAGTGGAAGATTGAATCTCATAAAGACTCGATTGATCTATTTAGTTTCAAACGTACAAAAACGTTTTCAGTTTAAAAAGAACTTTATTATTAAAACGTATATAACTTTTATAAATATCTAGAACCACTTTTGACAACTCATTACTTAACTAGTATGATAAAGATAACGATATTTATATTTTATTTTATTAAATATATATAACGATTTAAATTAATATTATATATATTTATACGCGTATTATACGTACATAGTTTTATACTTTTACTATACTTAAACTTTACCTTTACTTTATTTTTACTTTACTTTAACTTTAATAATTCACTTTAATAATTCATACTTTAATAATTCACTTTAATAATTCATACTTTAATATTTCACTTTAATAATTCATACTTTAATAATTCACTTTAATAATTCATACTTTAATAATTCACTTTAATAATTCACTTTAATAATTCAAAAATCTATTATAAATAGAATTCAATAGGTTTCATTATTTCATAGAAACTTGAAAATATTTTTCTCTAAACTCTCTCAATCGATTTACATATATATATTTACTCCGTATTATTTCAAGATATTATTAGTATACATAAAATATTATGACGGAGTGATGTCCGAGTGATTTCGAAATTGTTTTTCGAGTAGGATGGGATTAAGGAAATTATGGGTTATAGCTATGGAGGTGATTGAGTATGGTTCATGGGTATGCTCGTGAGGTCAATATAGTGTTTATCATTTTCGTTGCGTCTACGTACCTTTCCTGCAATATTGAATCTCAATATTGATACGTGAGTACTCATAATTTAACTTTTACATACTAATAGTGTATCCCTGACTAGTGCTCGAATATTTAGGATTATGCATGCTTGTACTTTTGATATTGCCCTTAGACAGGTTAGGTTGAATATTGAATTAGTTACACTTGCGGTTGAGATAAGGTATAAGATATGCATGTCCTTGGAAAGCTAGCGAAAAATTAAGGACTTTTTCTTTAGATATCGAATGGTTTCGATGAACGGATTAGAAGTTATAATCAATTGAATTTTCGATATTTTTATTAAAAATGATTATTATTATCGTCGTTTTTATCGTCGTTCTAGTTTTATCTTATTATTATCATTATTATTATCTTTATCAATAAAAGGGATTTATCATTAAAAATTATTTTTTTTTTATTATTACTATCGTTATTATCGTTAAAGTTATAATTAGTATTATTATAATTATTATCCAATTATTATTATTATTATTATTATTATTATTATTATTATTATTATTATTATTATTATTAGTTTTATTATTATTATTATCATTATTAATATATATATCATTATTTAAAAATGGATATTGTCATTGTTATTATTATTATTACTATATTATCATTAAGATAATTATTAGTATTATCGTTAAAAATGTTATAGTAACTATCATTATTAATATTAGTATAATTAAAACAAATATTTGTAACACCTAATTATTTTGATTACTATTATTATCATTATTATGAACACGATATAAAAGACGATTAAAAGCTATTAAACGAAACGATTAGGAAATAATGAGTAAGAGTATCATGATGAAATTAAAATATTATAAGATATTGATTTAGATAAAATTATCGTTCTTATTATTTTTATCATTACTATTATTATTAAAAATATCGTTAGTATTAAAACTATCATTTTAACAAAAATTATCATTTTAACAAAAATTATCATTTTAATAGAAATGTCATTGTTACTATAAAATATCATTATTATTATTATTATTTTAAATAGAATTATTATTTTAAAGATAATATTAAAAATTATCGTAAATATTAAAGTTATCATAATTAGAATTATCGTTTTATCATAATGTCATCTTAGTAATTATAAATATTGATATTTTTATAATAATAATTATTATTACAAAATAATACAACTTTTACTTACTATCATTATAGATATTATTTTATCAAATAAATATGTGATACAAACATATTTTACTACGTGTAATAACTTACTTTAATAATACCTATCATATTATCTTTATGATATTAAATAAACCCTATAAATTTTATTAATTAATATATATAAAAGTATATTATATTATATAAATTTAATATAAAATTTTATTTATTAATAAATAAATTATATTATTTACTCTAATAAATCTTTTAAAAATATTTAAAAATATAAAACGACGATATTTAAACTATATATTAATCATGTATAGATTTTTGGAAATTATTTTGAGTCAAATTTACTTTTGTTGACTTTTGCATATTAGTCTCGAGCATTAGGATTGTGGTACACTATGACTTGGCCTAATTTGTTAGACAAATATTGACCAACACATAATTATATATAATTAATTTAGGTTCGTGAATCCGAGGCCAACCTTGCACTTGTTCAATGACGTTATATGTATTTTTACTACAAAATATAGTATGGTGAGTTTCATTTGCTCCCTTTTACTCTTTACATTTTTGGGACTGAGAATACATGCGCTGTTTTTACAACTGCTTTTGAAATATATTTTGAACTGCGAATACATGCAAATGCTTTACTACTGTTTTACAATATATATATGCGTGAGTTTCATTTACCTTTTTACCCTTTATATTTTTGGGACTGAGAATACATGCGCTTTTATAAATGTTTGACGAAATAGACACAAGTAATTGAAACTACATTCTATGGTTGAATTATAGAAATCGAATATGCCCTTTTTATTAAAGTCTGGTACTCTAAGAATTAGGGAACAGACACCCTAATTGACGCGAATCCTAAAGATAGATCTATTGGGCCTAACAAACCCCATCCAAAGTACCGGATGCTTTAGTACTTCGAAATTTATATCATGTCCGAAGGAGGATCCCGGAATGATATGGGATATTCTTATATGTATCTAGTTAATGTCGGTTACCAGGTGTTCACCATATGAATGATTATTTTTGTCTCTATGCATGGGACGTATATTTACGAGAACTGGAAATGAAATTCTTGTGGTCTATTAAAATGATGGAAATAAATGATTATGATAAACTAATGAACTCACCAACCTTTTGGTTGACACTTTAAAGCATGTTTATTCTCAGGTGTTAAAGAAATCTTCCGCTGTGCATTTGCTCATTTTAAAGATATTACTTGGAGTCTTTCATAGCATATTTCGAAGAACGTTGCATTCGAGTCATTGAGTTCATCAAAGATTATTATTAAATCAATTTATAGTTGGATAGTGGATATTATGAAATGGTATGCATGCCTGTCAATTTTCGATGTAAAGAAATTTTGTCTTTTAAAAAACGAATGCAATGTTTGTAAATGTATCATATAGAGGTCAAATACCTCGCAATGTAATCAACTATTGTGAATCATTTATAATGTATATGAACGGGTCATTTCAGATAGGTTGAAACATTGTATACGTGTCTATGGTATCTCAAGATTACATAATATACAATACAAGTTGATTAAGTTATGGTTGGAATAGATTTGTTACCAATTTTCACGTAGCTGAAATGAGAAAAAATTATCCAATCTTGTTTTACCCAAAACTTCTTCATTTTAAATCCGTTTTGAGTGAATCAAATTGCTATGGTTTCATATTGAACTCTATTTTATGAATCTAAACAGAAAAAGTATAGGTTTATAGTCGGAAAAATAAGTTACAAGTCATTTTTGTAAAGGTAGTCATTTCAGTCGAAAGAACGACGTCTAGATGACCCTTTTAGAAAACATACTTCCACTTTGAGTTTAACCATAATTTTTGGATATAGTTTCATGTTCATAATAAAAATCATTTTCCCAGAATAACAATTTTTAAATCAAAGTTTATCATAGTTTTTAATTAACTAACCCAAAACAGCCCGCGGTGTTACTATGACGGCGTAAATTCGATTTTACGGTGTTTTTCGTGTTTCCAGGTTTTAAATCATTAAGTTAGCATATCATATAGATATAGAACATGTGTTTAGTTGATTTTAAAAGTCAAGTTAGAAGGATTAACTTTTATTTGCGAACAAGTTTAGAATTAACTAAACTATGTTCTAGTGATTACAAGTTTAAACCTTCGAATAAGATAGCTTTATATGTATGAATCGAATGATGTTATGAACATCATTACTACCTCAAGTTCCTTGGATAAGCCTACTGGAAATGAGAAAAATAGATCTAGCTTCAAAGGATCCTTGGATGGCTTGAAAGTTCTTGAAGCAGAATCATGACACGAAAACAATTTCAAGTAAGATTTCCACTCGAAATAAGATTGTTATAGTTATAGAAATTGAATTAAAGTTTGATTATGATTATTACCTTGTATTAGAAAGATAACCTACTGTAAGTAACAAAGGTTTCTTGATCTTGGATGATTACTTGGAATGGATTTAGAAAACTTGGAAGTAAACTTGCAATCTTGGAAGTATTCTTGATTTTATGAAACTAGAACTTTTGAAATTTATGAAGAACACTTAGAACTTGAAGATAGAACTTGAGAGAGATCAATTAGATGAAGAAAATTGAAGAATGAAAGTGTTTGTAGGTGTTTTTGGTCGTTGGTGTATGGATTAGATATAAAGGATATGTAATTTTGTTTTCATGTAAATAAGTCATGAATGATTACTCATATTTTTGTAATTTTATGAGATATTTCATGCTAGTTGCCAAATGATGGTTCCCACATGTGTTAGGTGACTCACATGGGCTGCTAAGAGCTGATCATTTGAGTGTATATACCAATAGTACATACATCTAAAAGCTGTGTATTGTACGAGTACGAATACGGGTGCATACGAGTAGAATTGTTGATGAAACTGAACGAGGATGTAATTGTAAGCATTTTTGTTAAGTAGAAGTATTTTGATAAGTGTATTGAAGTCTTTCAAAAGTGTATGAATACATATTAAAACACTACATGTATATACATTTTAACTGAGTCGTTAAGTCATCGTTAGTCATTACATGTAAATGTTGTTTTGAAACCTTTAGGTTAACGATCTTGTTGAATGTTGTTAACCCATTGTTTATTATAACAAATGAGATGTTAAATTGTTATATTATCATGATATTATGATATATAATATATCTTAGTATGATATATATACAGTTAAATGTCGTTACAACGATAATCGTTACATATATGTCTCGTTTCGAAATCATTAAGTTAGTAGTCTTATTTTTACATATGTATTTCATTGTTAATACAATTAATAATATATTTACTTATCATTTAACATAATTAACCAAGTGTATCAATATCTTAATATGATTCATATGTACCTAGTAAGACGTTGTTATAACGATAATCGTTATATATATCGTTTTCGAGTTTCTTAAATTAATAGTCTCATTTTTATGTATATAACTCATTGTTAAAATACCTAATGAGATACATACTTATAATAAAATCATGTTAACTATATATATAACCATATATATGTCATCGTATAGTTTTTACAAGTTTTAACGTTCGTGAATCACCGGTCAACTTGGGTGGTCAATTGTCTATATGAAACCTATTTCAATTAATCAAGTCTTAACAAGTTTGATTGCTTAACATGTTGGAAACACTTAATCATGTAAATAACAATTTCATTTAATATATATATATATATAAACATGGAAAAGTTCGGGTCACTACAGACAAACCATGAAGCTGCAATCAACAGATCCGCCAACCGGGACCATCAAACCCCGAAGAAACACCACTCCGGCGACCCCATCACCGGGGAACCAAACCAAAACACACAAATACTAAAACATCAAACAAACCACGAACACCATTTCCCACGAACAACCAAAACCAGGAGAAACCATGAAACCCGCGTTAGATCCACCCCAAACTGAAACTAAAACACAGCACGGAATCACCCATTCAACTCATAAAAACAAGCAATCAAACTCCACATCATGACCAACCGAGGTGAAGAGAAATGTACCGGCGCCGGAGACAGGAAACCCACAAAAGTAGGGATGCCACGCATCTTTGAGCCACACAAACCTGTACCAAGGTAGAAAACAGGAAGCAGAGAAGGAAGGTCTGTAAGGAAAAGAGCCGGAGAAGCACGGCAGAAGCACAAGGATCCACCACGTGAAAACTCGCTGGAAATGACCGCCGGAAAACCAGAGTTAGTGATGACGACAAAAAATCGTTCGTTCAGCCCATCTCCGACGAGTACCAACCCCGCAACCGCCCAAACAACCATCCATACCACCAGATCCACAGACTACCGGAGAGTATCACGGTAGTCGCCGCCTGCAGATGGCGGAAGATGGAGCCTGCCGTCGTGAGCCAGAAACCCGAAGAAGAACGTAGCAGAACAAGCCTAAGGAGAGAACAAAAAGGAGTAAAAAAGGAAGCCGGACCACCGGCGGCTGCCGGTGGCTGGAGGAGGAGAGTTACCGGAAAGTTTTTTTTGAAAGAGGGGAGCGTATTTTTTTTGAAAGCACCATTATATTTTTATAAGTTGCCTTGTTGTATGTTGTTTCTGTAGTTGCTTACCAACTTGGTATACATTTCTTTAAATGCACGTGTTGAAAAATTGCAGTGTTTGTGACTTTGTATTTCAGAGGAAGGTCTTTCTGAACGTGGATTTCAAGTCATGCGATGAAATAATTACACCACGGTACACATGATGATGTAGTAAACTTATGTTATTAGCGGTTATGTACCATACCTTGTTTTATTTGGTGGCTTGGTGCTCCTAGACTGTGATTGCATATTAAATAATATTTTTTATTTTATTTTATTTTATTTTATTTTTATTTTATTATTATTATTTTTTTTTTTTTGAGTTAAAGCTCACTGGTATAAACTGCTTGTAATATATGGCAATCCTGATCTTAAGTACTTTCAGGAATGTATTCAGCTCAAGCACTCTCTGCTTCTGTTGTCGCAGTGGCATCACCTTCTGCAATTAGGTATATTGCGTTTCATTTCCAATTATAGTGTTTCATCTTTTTTTGATGCTGTGTTTTTTATCAGAGGTGGCAATATGGGCAAGGCTGCTGGATTCGGTAACGGGATATTAACATATTTTTTACTATGGGTTGGGTCAGGCTGGGGTGGGGTGACCTGGAAACAGTTGCAATGTAATATTTATTACTACTATCTTTTTAGAATTACGATATATCAGTCCATCTCATAAGCCTAACAAGTAGATGGTTACCCGTTTTCTTTCTTAGCTGTTTAATACTATTATTTTACGTTTTTGACTAGCTAGTGGTAAAACATAATCTGAATAGACCTTTATTTATAATTAAGTGTGTTTGAATCTGCTACCTCAGTTAAATTTTTATTTAATAACTCGTGATGATAAATTTCTTGTGCAGCAGAGCATGGGTGAATCTTGTATCTGGTTCAGACTTAACATGTACTAAAAATGTTCTATCAGACTTAACATGTACTAAAGTAGGCAATTTAGAAAATATGTATTTTTAAATTAATAAAAAAATATGTATTAACAAAATCAATTTAGAAGGTTGTATGCAATCTAAAATAAGATTTGCAGATATTATGGCTCGTTTGACTTTTTTTATCCATTCTACCTGCTAGTATATAACAACTCAAATTAACCCAATTTTTAAAGCATATGGTTTGGATTGCCACCTTTTATTTGCCGTAGACTACAAATCATTCTGACAGAATGATACGTACAGTTGGGTTGACAGCATCATGGATGCTTTAGGTGCCCATAAGCAGGTTCAAAAGGTGTAAAAAACTATCTACAGCTCTATTTTTTCAGGTAACTCAGTCTGCAAATATCTCAGACTTTTATTTGCAAAGTTAAGGTCTAATATTTATGCTACTTTCCTAAGCAAGATTTCTGCTGTTGGTGCCCAAAATACTCTGTCAAAATTTGTTCGTGTAGCTTTAGCTACTCGAAGAGTATGGATCATGTTACCACTTTCCAAGATAAGGAGGTTGTAAAGTGTAAAGGATAAAAGACCAAGACATGTTTCCTGCATTTGTACATACATCTTTTATGTTGTAGATGTCCTTTGCTGCTTAAATCTGTTACAAAGGTACACTTGTATACTCTTCTTACCATCACAACTTGTAAAATCTAGCACAATGTAAAGGCCCCAAGTACATCGAGTCCAATGAAATCAAGGCTAAACAAACTTAACTTGCTTGAAAGTTGAACCACAAAAGAACCCCAAGTACATTGAGTCCGCCCTCAACCCATAGCTAACCTTGAATGTACATCTAGCTCAATGTAGAGGCCCTACAAGATGACAAACTGGGTCGGTTTTACTATGTAATGATACAAGGGTTACCTAAATATGAGAAAGAATATGACTAATCCAGTTATTGGTTAATACATTTTCCCCTTATAACTATATGGTCATGCTTACCTTGTTAAGGTTAATTTTTAGACTTACTAGTCGTCCATCTAAAATTTTCCCTATCACTTTATTATCAAGTTTATTCTTCACTTGAGAGATGAGTGAACTAGAGAACACTTCTACAAGCCAATAGTTCCAATACAAGTGCCTCTCTACAAGGATCAATCAGGAAGAAGTAAGGCCGATCTTACGAAAGATGAAGAGAAACCAAGTATTACGACCTAACTGAATTCGCATATAGGTATAATGGTGCCTAGGTGACGATGGAGTCGGGTGGTCAACAAATCTTTCCAATAAGACGTTTAACACTGTAACAAAATTGACTCGGAGAGCTTATTTCCATTCAAAAGATCACCGATATCTGCAGCAAGCTAGCAACTACAGAGGTGTATAAAACTGTTTAGCCATATCATTAAGCTTTGGAGAAAGAGTGGACGAGAAAGACTTCGAAGGAGTCGGGGAATCAATTTGATTTTATAACATGACGTTTGTCGAATGTGGCGTTGCACCTTATTAGAGGCCTATTATAGTGAAAAACGTAAAAGCCTATCATAGTGTGTCGCATGAGTTGCTTTGGAGACCTTATTAATTGACAAAGTTGTCTTGGGTAAATATACTAGAGCTACCAGAGATATGCACGAGCATATCTACACTCAGTGGATATCTACATTCACATTGAGGATTGCATGATTCTTTTAGATATCTAGGCCTAGTACTACACAAATCGAGGAGGCTAGATGAGGATGTGGTAGATAGATTGTGACGAAACGTTTCATGCGTGACTAGAATTTATCTCTTAAACTGAAAAGGAAATTATTTTAGGCAAAAATTAGACAAATATTTATGTGAAGTAGAGTGTTGGCCAATGACAAAGGCACGTGAGATGATGTGACAAATGATATTGTTAAGGTAGATGTATGGTAACACCTTGTTGTAAGGGCGTCTTAGAGGGTGTGAGAGTGTGTGCAATCGCACAAGGCCGTAAATTTTGAATGACTCGTATGTTATTCTTTCGATGATGGAACGAAAAAATATATCATTTCTAAAACAGTTTTGTGCAATTTATAGAAATGTTGGAGACCAACTCAAAGATCATGAAGACACAAAAGATATTTGTAAATCTCGTTAATTGAGGATACATTAAGTTTTACTCATGTATATGCCTTCAATATCATTTAACTTAGAAGTTTAGGGAGGAATACTGAGGAATTAGAAGTCGCACAAACAAGTTGAGAGAAGGATAACTTAGATGGTTAGGATATGTAAGGAGCAGACCCCAAACAACGCCATTCATGAGAGTGGAAGCCGAATGACGACCAAATGAGAATGGGATGTGAGTAAATCATAACATTACGTTAGTCGAACGAGCCGCTGCACCTTCTTGTTGTATTGTTCACTTGAAAATTTTTAAAGGTTCTAATTCTTGTATATTCATAAATCCAATACGAAACTAAGCGAATACAAGATTTACCATATAACCTAATACAATACAAATCATGAAAGAGCCAAAATTTTGAAAAGAAGCTTCTCAACGTACACCACTTGGGTACCCATTGGTTGGGCTTTTTTTGCCAGTACTTGGTTCATGTCACTTGTGACCTCAAAGCGACCCATCAGTGTATTGTCATTTTCTAAAACAATCACCATGGATCCTTCAAAATAACAAGTTCTTTTCATGTTGTTGACACCTTCTCAATTATTAGCACGGTACTTAATTTACTATGGACCCAAATTTCTTTATAAATGTCATCCTTGTTCATATGTGCGGCTGTCGCTTTTATGCACGTATCACCCCCGTTTTCTTGACCTAAACTTACCAGTGACTAGACGAGAATGCAGTACTGTGCCAGTTACAGGACTACATGGAAACATGTTAATTCGGGCTGTATTACTTATATCACGCGTCAATCTGTATATATATGTATATAATATATATAATATGATATTTATAATAATGTAATTCTCCGTCAGTATCATAATAAATATTTTTTTTGACTTTTCAAAGTCTTTGCTTTTCAACTTCGACTTCAAATATCTTTATTTGTGTTATATAATAGTTAATGAAACTTATACCAATAAAAAGTACATTAAAAATTCAATACACTCATATAATTTTCATCAAATATTATATAACACAAACAAATATATTTAAGTCAAAGTTGAGAAATAAAAACTTTGAAAATTCAAAATAGAACACTGGGACGGATGAAGTATATAAAATAAATGAGAAATGAAACGACTCAAGTGGGTAAAAATTGTCTCACTTGTATTAAATTGCTTAAAACATCACAACTGTTCTATCAGAAGTAATTACATGGATAGATTTGTAACCGTAGTCCTTTGATCTTTACTTGGTATACATTTGGTATCCTCAAATTGGTTAAAGTAGTCGTGATGGGTCAGCCACCCGCACACGAAAAATAACTCGTCTTGAACTGGATGCATACTAAACCGCCAGTCAGTCAGCCAGCCAGCTTAACCAACAACCATCTCTCAAGATAGCTATTATCTATAATTAAACATCAAAATGCCTGACAACAAATGGTCACATGTTCAAATCTCATTATCAACATAGACAAATAGTTTTGAATTTGAAGCGACCCGTCCTAATCCATCCGGACGAAGTCCACATCGATTATAAACGATTCACAATAGTTGATTACATTGCGAGGTACTTGACCTCTATATGATACATTTTACAAACATTACATTCGTTTTAAAAGACAAATTTTTATTACATCAAAAGTTGACGGCAATGCATACCATATTATAATATATCTAACTATAATTGACTTAATAATAATCTTGATGAACTCAATGACTCGAATGCAACGTCTTTTAAAATATGCCATGAATGACTCCAAGTAATATCTATAAAAAGAGCAAATGCACAGCGGAAGATTTCTTTCGTACCTGAGAATAAACATGCTTTCAAGTGTCAACCAAAAGGTTGGTGAGTTCATTAGTTTAGCATAAATAATCATTTCATAATTTTAATAGACCACAAGATTTCATATTTCCATTTCTCATAAACATACGTCCCATGCATAGAGACAAAAATATCATTCATATGGATTGAACACCTGGTAACCGACATTCACAATATGCATATAAGAATATCCCCATCATTCCGGGATCCTCCTTCGGACATGATATAAATTTCGAAGTACTAAAGCATCCGGTACTTTGGATGGGGCTTGTTGGGCCCAATAGATCTATCTTTAGAGTTAGCGTCAATTAGGGTGTCTGTTCCCTAATTCTTAGATTACCAGACTTAATAAAAAGGGGCATATTCGATTTTGATCATTCAACCATATAATGTAGTTTCAATTACTTGTGTCTATTTCGTAAAACAGTTATAAAAACAGCGCATGTATTCTCAGTCCCAAAAATATATATTGCAAAAGCATTTAAAAAGGGATTAATGAAACTCACCTAATGTATTTTGTAGTAAAAATACATATGACTATATTGAACAATGCAGGGTTGATCTCGGATTCACGAACCTATATCATTTGTATATTTATTAATATTCATAGTTGTAATTGAACACACATATATATAAATGTATTAGTTATATCATTTATATATTAATAATATATATATATATATATATATATATATATATATATATATATATATATATATATATATATATTATATATATATATATATATATATATATTTTATATGTTCATTTTGTATATATATAAAAATATCAAATTTTGTTATGTTATATGTATTAAATATATATATTTATGTATGTATTTAATTCGTTTATCAAAACAGTATTTCTATTATGCTAAGTTAATATTAGTAAAAATAAAGGATGATAATAACATTAATAATTTACATAGGTCAATAATAACCCTATTAGTGATAATAACAATGATATTAATAATAGTACTTGTAACGATATTGATTTTACTGTTTATGGTAGTTATGATATTAATGATTTACTAATAATGATAATAATAACTTTGTTAAAAATACTAATATTAATAAAGATATTGTTAATAATGATACCTTTGTTTAATAATAATAATAATAATAATAGTACTAAAAGTTATAAAAGTGATACTAGTACTATTATTAATGAGGAAAAAAAATGATAATTTGAATTATATTCCATAATAATAATAATAACCCTAATCATAATAATATTAATACATATATTAGTAACAATATCTATATCTCGTAAATGATACAATTTAACAATAATCAACATATTAATAATACATATAGCAATAATAATAATAATAATAATTTTAACAATTATGATTATAATTTTTGATAATGATTTATACCTTCCAATCGCTTATATAAAAAGAAAAGTCCTGAACGAGTCTTGAACCCGCGACTTCCCGCTCAATCACAACACCCTCAAACCATCCTACCATCCTAGCTATTCTGATTAAACTTCAATCCAATTGTTTTTAAAACCCGTTTATTTCATTCTATTATCATCTCCTTCATCAAGCATATACTAATCAAAATTCATCCCAACTTCAATACAGCGAAACACAATTCTTATTACGAATTTATATTGAATCATAAATAACCTGTATTGAGTTCTATCCTTTAAATAATAAATAAATAAATAAAAATGAAAACAGCCCCCTTGGCCGACGCTGTTGGAACAAAGAAAAAAAAAATTTGCTTTTGATTTTCAAGATCGTTTTGGCCATTGGTTACAACACGAAATAAGTTGTATTTCATTCCTATAAACTTTCTATAACCTCAATTGATCCTAGAACACTACACAGAGTTCGAATTTCATGATTAATACAACCTTTGACCTTTTAAATTTCAACTTTGACTCGAAAATTCGGGCTTGATATCCTGAATTGGAACCTAAGATTTTGAGGAAACATTCATGACATGATTTAAAACACTTCTGCACTTTTAGATTTTTAAAATGGATTCGTTTTTGAATTAAGAGCAAAAAAGGTAATACGTACAGAGGTTTAAAAAAAATTAAATAAATAAATTGCTATAAATCAGTTTGATGATAGATGCTTGCAAATTTGGATGATATTGAAAATGATAAATTTTGAATGATTGAAGTAGAAATCAAAGGATATTGATTGAATTTGTAGGGGTGATTCCATCGACTAGTCACGAGCACACAGAAAGAAAAGAAATTAAACTGAAAGAGATAGGTTCCACCAGTACATGTATAATTGATTATATATATATATATATATATATATATATATATATATATATATATATATATATATATATATATATATATATATATATTATCTTAATATTTAATTTAATAATATTAATAATATTTATACTAATAATAATATTAATAATAATGATAACAATAATTGTTAATAATAATAATAATATTAAAAATAGTATTATTAATGATAATATTAATAAATTATATTACTTTTATAACAATAATATTGTTGATATTCTATATTAATAATAATGATTTTAAATGATAATATCTAACAATAATACTAATATTAATCATAATAACTAAAATTATTATTTTATTACTTATTAATGTTAATAATAAAAAAATAAGTTGTATTATTTTCTAATAATAATAATAATAACATTAATATAACATTTTACATGTATTAACTTTATTTCCATATATACAATATTCTTTATAAATTTTTATAGTAATAATAACCTTATTAATATAATATTTATGTTAATTTGTAATTACATTTAATATAATAAGATTTATAAATTTTATCCCTTTTACTAATTGTAATATATTGGATCTTTAATATTTATTATTTACAATATATATAACATTTCTCATGTATGAAATTTAGCAGGAATCTCCACTAACTCTTGTCTAGTTTTCGTTAAATGACACATTTGTTCTTACTTGTAAATCACTTTACCATTTTTTCGAATATTTTTAAAAAGAAAAGTTTCCTAAATCGGAGTGGACCTCTCAACAGAGACTCGGAATCATAATTCAATGTATCTGATAATTCAATCATTTGATATTATTTTCTAATTCCATCGCTACTCATATTGAAACAAATAAATTCATGTAAAGTATTATTCGTTTAAATACTTTGTTGGCATTTTCAAGTTATAATATATATACATATACATATATAATCATATATGTTTATTTAATGGTTCGTGAATCATTGGAATTTGGTCGAGGTTAAATGAATACATGAACACAGTTTACATTTCTTGAAATTCAATTTAACGAACTTTGCTTATCGTGTCGGAAATATATAAAGATTAAAGTTTAAATTTGATCGAAAATTCTCGGGTCGTCACAGTACCTACCCGTTAAAGAAATTTCGTCCCGAAATTTGAGTGAGGTGGTCACGGCTGTAACATCCCGCGTTTTTCCGTTTAATTTATTTTAACACCGTCTTTTTTTTTTAAATAATATCCTTCGTTATTTAAATTTGTATCTTTCGTTAACTAACGTTCATAATATCCTCGTTATTTAATTATAACGTCACCCGTTTACTCGAACGTCTTTAAAAATATTCGTTTGGTTAATTCCCGCGCCCGCTTTGAAACTCGAGGGACCAAAGTTGCAAAGGGGCCTAACTAGTGACTAGGTCAACTAGTCAAACCCCATCTCATCCATTCATTATCACCACCCACCTTCATCCTTCCCTTTCTCTCTACTTCCCATTTTTGAACACAAACCCCAACTTCATAAAATCATCATCTAAATTCGGGATTGTAAGCAAACTTCAAAACAAATTACATTTTCGTGATCCTCTCTTCATCCTCTACATTTTGATACCAATTTCATCAAGTTTGGGTAACTTTCTAAAAACTCTAGATTTCTATAAATTCGTGTTTTTGACTTGAAATTGTGTTAGTTAGTGTCTATGGCTCGTGTATAACATGAATATATGATTTGTTTGCTTGAATTGTTGATTTTGGTGTGACTAGCTTGAAAAATGAAAATCGTATGCTTAATCTTTGATTTTGGATGATTAAATGTTGTTAGATTGTTAAAGTTCATGTTTTAAAAGTGTTACTAGCATCATTAGCTTCATGTTGATGTATAGATTGATCAAAGAAACTTCATAAACGCGATTATTGATTTTGTGAACTTTTGGTTAGGGTTTGATAGCCTTAAAGCGAACTTTTGATGCGTTGAATGCTTGTTAATGTTATTGATAAGTGCTTGGTTGTATTACATGCTTCATTACCTTCAAAACGGCATATCATATGTGTGAATTGGATTCCCGAAACTTAAAATGCAATTGATGAACTTGAAACTTTGAAAATGGACTTTTAATGATCACTTGACGAGAAATCGGTTATGGAAAATGTTGTTTTTGTTTGATGAAACATGTTTAGTTGTGTTCCTTGTCAAAAGAGCTTTCCAACGGTATAAGATACGCTTTCTAATTGTTTACGGTTTGAGTTTTGCGTTTGTTTGAAATTTTACCAAGCCTTGAACAAGTGAAACAGGCCAGGGACCAGGCCACGGCCATTGTCGCGGCGCGACAGGCCTGGCCGCGGCGCGCCACAGGCCTGCTCCAGTTTCTGCTTTGGATGTCACTTTTTATCAAAAATGTTTGACATGTTATAGACCTTCATTTCACATGTAACTTGTTCTAACATGCTTATATATGAATAACTAGCACAGAAAAATAGTTCGGGACCCGACCCGAACGTGTTGACTTTTCGTTGACTTTGACCAAGTTTGACTTTTAGTCAAACTTAACCAAACTTTTATGCAATCGTTCTAACATGCTTTTGTACGTGATTCTTGCATGAAACTTGACAACGTGATTCACATGCTATACTGTTCGAGTCGTAACGAGCCATAGGACTAATTGAACACATTTCGCCCGACCTTGTGTCGTAACTAGTTAATTGATACAACCTATTTGTTTAGGTCGAGGCTAGCGTTGTCCTTTGCGCACATTACTTGTTGAAGTACTTATTTACTCTTGCAATCAAAGGTGAGATCATAGTCCCACTTTTACACTTTTATACTTATATTTGGGATGAGAAAACATAAACGTTTCATTTTACAAAGTGAACACAAGTACGAAAACAAACATTCTACGTACGAGTTAGAACAAAAAGCCTCAATTCAATTATCATTAGTTACACTTGCAGGGTGTAAGCGAGAACTTATGTTGTGTGGCCATACGGGTTTGACAAACCCTCATTCGGACGGTTCGCTACCGTTAATCGGATGAAATATATTTTCGGGGATAAGTGTATGTTCTGACACTATATTAATGGGGTTTCGTGATAGTTAAGCCTTGATAATTGGGTGCTCGTGATATCAACTTTTAGAATGGTTTATTATTACTTCAACGTGACAACACTTGTGGTTCAACTTACTTACTCATTTACTTACTTACTAAACCTATGATTTCACCAACGTTTTCGTTGATAGATTCTCTATGTTTTTCTCAGGTCCTTGAACTTAAGTGATACATGCTTCCGCTCATACTTTTGATACTTGCTTGGAGTCAAGCATACATGCATACACTCTGATTTCTTGCTTGGGGTCAAGCATACATACATACATACGCTAGTGATAGCACCTTTGGATTCAAACTTTTGTCTACATACTTACGCTATTTATAGCAACCATGATTTTAAACTAATTATGTCGCAAATTAATTCATTTATACTTTACAACTTTTGTAAACTTAGACTTGTTGTCGAATTGTTTTGTAAACTAAACTTTGTAAGTCTTGTACGTTTCAAATGAATGCGACATAATTTTGGTCAAACGAGTCTCATATAGGGACTATGACCACGCAACGGGACCTAAGTAGTCGGCGCCGTCAATGACGATTTGGTCGGGTCGCTACAAGTGGTATCAGAGCGTTGGTTGTAGGGAACTAGGATGCATTAGTGTGTCTAACAGAGTCGTTAGGACGCATTAGTGAGTCTAGACTACAACCGGATAGTTAGCCATTGCATTCTGACATACATTTGCTATAGATAGCGCTTACTTGACTACTTGTGCATTATACTTGAATCATTTTTAGGCAAACTTCTTAATGGTACCAAGTTTTCATCATACGAATCCGTATTCTACCACTTTCTGGTAACACACGTAAATTCAAGAATCATACGGGTAAGGATGACGATGACTTCATTAGTCACACTTGTTCGGGAACTCTGTCTCCTAGATTGTTATTCGCCACCGTTTCAAGTTACTATCGGTGTCACACCGGTGTACCTTACTATCTACCACTTCTTGTTACTGCCATCACTACTCTAGGTGAGTATCGTCGTCACTACTTATCACTACGATTGCGTACTACTAGTTATCATGATTCGTTGCTCTTTTCGCGCCTAAAGACATTATTGTTTGACTTGAACCGCATTGACGTGAACAATCATTTATACACTTCCCTCGGGGAACGCTTCTTTAGAGTTGCACAAATTCTTTCGATTCAATACGAGTCACGTTAGAGATGCCGTTGCACTTTGTTCATTTTAGATCTTCACGGTTACACGAACTCGAATCTATGGAGTGATGTGGGAATGGAGGTATGAGTTAGCGTAATATAACGACACTCGATCAACGTGGTTATATTACGGTAATTCACACCAAAGTTCTAATGACTCGTGATGGTGATTGGACTCGATCAACCTAATCACCACCATGTGCCATGTACATGACTTTATTTTTCTTGTTTGAACATCCGAAAACTCCGAGAATACTGATAACAACCATACCCGGGACACATCTTCGATTATTGTCGAACCATATTGATGCTTCCGAATGAATGACAAGTTCTTACGACTTCAAACATATGTTACACGTGTGTACTATCTCGTTTTCTTATAGTTTTTATAGACGAACTACAAAATGCTTGGTATGCTCACATCGAGGCGAAAACTTCTCTCGCCTTACACTCGTACTCCGTTTAAGGAAATATTTTATCTAAATTCTCAATGGAGAGAGAGACTCTTCACACTATACTAGTATTCGCCTCGAGGGTGAATAGTCCTATCGAACATTTTCGGAAACCGATAAATCTTCCGCGGCGCGAAATTCTTGAGAAACAGAAACTTGTTCCAACAAACGTTTTCACGTCCTAACAAACTTTTTCAAATATACCTTAAAGAAATGTACCTCGTTTCGGATCGAGATTCTCATTTCACTTCTAGATTTCGGAGTGCCTTACAAAAAGCTTCGGGACCACGTTTAGACATGAGTACCGCACATCAACCACAACCCGACGGACCGAGCAAACATACGATTCAAACCTTGGAAACCGTAATACGAATTCGTGTTATCGACTTCAAAATTTCTTGAGAAAAATCTTTGCTTTTAACCGAATTCTCTTACCACGATGGTTATCATTCGATTCTTAACGTCACACCTTTTGAAACCACATGTGACCGGAAACGTCATTCTCTTTTGTCGAACAAAGTAAACGATGATCAACTCACCGGGCCCGAGTATATTCATGAACAACCGAGAAAAATTTATTCATATTCAAGCAAGACCCAACACAACTCGTAATCACCAAGAGCTACGCCGATGTTAGACGTAAACATTTCGAATTCCAATTGGGTAACCGCGAAATCTTAAAGTCGCACCTTGGAAGGGTGTAATCCGTCTCGGGAAACCTAGAAAGCTAAATCCGCGATATTTTTAATCCTTTTGAAATCTTGGGGCATTTTGAACCCGTTGCTAGCCGTTTACATTTTCCGACTCATTTTGAGTCTCCGTTTATCCAACATCCGATGTATCAACTTAAGGACGTGTCTTGCAAACAAGAACTTGTTATTCCTTTCAGATGAACTTACTATCAATGACAAATTCCACTTCCTAGGAGAACCGGATGAAACCGTGAATCGTGAAACCAAATCTTAAAACAACATAAAATCCCGACCGTCGAAGTCCGTTGAATTGCCCAAGGATGTACCTCCACTTATCCGTAGAATTTCCTATGCAAGAGCTCGAGGAAGATTCAACAACTACTACTTCCAACTAAATTTCGGGACGAAATTTCTTTTGAGGTGTGGATAATGTAACATCCCGCGTTTTTCCGTTTAATTTATTTTAACACCGTCTTTTTTTTTTTAAATAATATCCTTCGTTATTTAAATTTGTATCTTTCGTTAACTAACGTTCATAATATCCTCGTTATTTAATTATAACGTCACCCGTTTACTCGAAAGTCTTTAAAAATATTCGTTTGGTTAATTCCCGCACCCGCTTTGAAACTCGAGGGACCAAAGTTGCAAAGGGGCCTAACTAGTGACTAGGTCAACTAGTCAAACCCCATCTCATCCATTCATTATCACCACCCACCTTCATCCTTCCCTTTCTCTCTACTTCCCATTTTTGAACACAAACCCCAACTTCATAAAATCGTCATCTAAATTCGGGATTGGAAGCAAACTTCAAAACAAATTACATTTTCGTGATCCTCTCTTCATCCTCTACATTTTGATACCAATTTCATCAAGTTTGGGTAACTTTCTAAAAACTCTAGATTTCTATAAATTCGTGTTTTTGACTTGAAATTGTGTTAGTTAGTGTCTATGGCTCGTGTATAACATGAATATATGATTTGTTTGCTTGAATTGTTGATTTTGGTGTGACTAGCTTGAAAAATGAAAATCGTATGCTTAATCTTTGATTTTGGATGATTAAATGTTGTTAGATTGTTAAATTTCATGTTTTAAAAGTGTTACTAGCATCATTAGCTTCATGTTGATGTATAGATTGATCAAAGAAACTTCATAAACGCGATTATTGATTTTGTGAACTTTTGGTTAGGGTTTGATAGCCTTAAAGTGAACTTTTGATGCGTTGAATGCTTGTTAATGTTATTGATAAGTGCTTGGTTGTATTACATGCTTCATTACCTTCAAAACGGCATATCATATGTGTGAATTGGATTCCCGAAACTTAAAATGCAATTGATGAACTTGAAACTTTGAAAATGGACTTTTAATGATCACTTGACGAGAAATCGGTTATGGAAAATGTTGTTTTTGTTTGATGAAACATGTTTAGTTGTGTTCCTTGTCAAAAGAGCTTTCCAACGGTATAAGATACGCTTTCTAATTGTTTACGGTTTGAGTTTTGCGTTTGTTTGAAATATTACCAAGCCTTGAACAAGTGAAACAGGCCAGGGACCAGGCCACGGCCATTGTCGCGGCGCGACAGGCCTGGCCGCGGCGCGCCACAGGCCTGCTCCAGTTTCTGTTTTGGATGTCACTTTTTATCAAAAATGTTTGACATGTTATAGACCTCCATTTCACATGTAACTTGTTCTAATATGCTTATATATGAATAACTAGCACAGAAAAATAGTTCGGGACCCGACCCGAACGTGTTGACTTTTCGTTGACTTTGACCAAGTTTGACTTTTAGTCAAACTTAACCAAACTTTTATGCAATCGTTCTAACATGCTTTTATACGTGATTCTTGCATGAAACTTGACAACGTGATTCACATGCTATACTGTTCGAGTCGTAACGAGCCATAGGACTAATTGAACACATTTCGCCCGACCTTGTGTCGTAACTAGTTAATTGATACAACCTATTTGTTTAGGTCGAGGCTAGCGTTGTCCTTTGCGCACATTACTTGTTGAAGTACTTATTTACTCTTGCAATCAAAGGTGAGATCATAGTCCCACTTTTACACTTTTATACTTATATTTGGGATGAGAAAACATAAACGTTTCATTTTACAAAGTGAACACAAGTACGAAAACAAACATTCTACGTACGAGTTAGAACAAAAAGCCTCAATTCAATTATCATTAGTTACACTTGCAGGGTGTAAGCGAGAACTTATGTTGTGTGGCTATACGGGTTTGACAAACCCTCATTCGGACGGTTCGCTACCGTTAATCGGATGAAATATATTTTCGGGGATAAGTGTATGTTCTGACACTATATTAATGGGGTTTCGTGATAGTTAAGCCTTGATAATTGGGTGCTCGTGATATCAACTTTTAGAATGGTTTATTATTACTTCAACGTGACAACACTTGTGGTTCAACTTACTTACTCATTTACTTACTTACTAAACCTATGATTTCACCAACGTTTTCGTTGACAGATTCTCTATGTTTTTCTCAGGTCCTTGAACTTAAGTGATACATGCTTCCGCTCATACTTTTGATACTTGCTTGGAGTCAAGCATACATGCATACACTCTGATTTCTTGCTTGGGGTCAAGCATACATACATACATACGCTAGTGATAGCACCTTTGGATTCAAACTTTTGTCTACATACTTACGCTATTTATAGCAACCGTGATTTTAAACTAATTATGTCGCAAGTTAATTCATTTATACTTTACAACTTTTGTAAACTTAGACTTGTTGTCGAATTGTTTTGTAAACTAAACTTTGTAAGTCTTGTACGTTTCAAATGAATGCGACATAATTTTGGTCAAACGAGTCTCATATAGGGACTATGACCACGCAACGGGACCTAAGTAGTCGGCGCCGTCAATGACGATTTGGTCGGGTCGCTATAACGGCTAACAATAAAAATGTTTTCATGATGAATATGAGTTGATAATAGAGTTTTATCATCATCGAGTAAATGGATAAAACAATTTGATTATTCGAAGAGTATAGGTGAAGCTATCACAAAAGGGTGAACTGAGAAAAGTAACGATTCATCTTAACTTTTGACGTAGTCAGGTTAAATTTAGAAAAATAAGGTGCGTCTTAACTTTTGACGTAAAGAGTTGAATTCCGGAATTCAAGGGATTTAAAGAAAATCTTCTAAATAAGATTGATTCTTCGGCGAATAAGGAAATTAGGATCTCTCTAATTAAATGCGAAGATCTTTCTTGCTTCCTCTATCAGACATTTTACTATAAATTAACTTCTCCCGTTCCATTACTTTTACCATTCCTATACTCAATTCCCAAATTCAAAAGATTGAACAAATGCTTAACCCAGTTCAAATCCTTGTCCTCACCCTTACTATCGTAACAATCATTCTCCTTTTTCCAACTTCCACCTGACGAATCTGTTTACTTCTACTTTTACCTTGGGGGGATACTATTCCTAATTCTTACGTGTCTTTATATTGCTATTCGTATTAATATCCCCGGTTTGAAACCTCCGTGTTGTTATTGGGTTTTATATTTTCTCTTATATTTTGGAATACATGTTTCCGTCTTCTATAATCATTGTCATTCACAGTTAATGCTCTCTCTTATTTTCTGCGATTTATATACCCCTTTCTATCTCGGAGCTTCATGCTTTTATTTTCTTTTTGCAAGTAACGGTCCAAAATTCATAGGTGTGGAGTTTCGAATGAGCTTAATGTTCTAAACAAGAAAGAACGTATTAGCACGATTTGATTTGTCAAATTACCAGAATCACTGAGAATAGAACTATCAAGAATATATTTTCTTGATATGTTCAGAAGTTAATCATAATGAAAGAGTTATGTAACATGACAAATGATGACGTTATAATCTGTGAATCATCATGTTCCATTTAGAAACTCAGCATGACTTACTGTAATATAATCACGTTGATCAAGTGTCATTATATTATACTAACTCATGCATCAGTTCCCACATTACTTCAATAACATTCATATTTTAAGCTCGAAAGTTTACAGAATATAGAAACTAACAGTTTCTATATGATGTAACACTGATATCATGAAGAGACTAATGATTTCAGATAAGAATACTTATGAAAATGTCTTCAGAAATATGGAGGATACTTATAATGAAAGATACGATGATATCTTGGAATTTCTAATATCGATGGATGATGAAGAAGATTTATCCATAAGGATTTAGATTCGGAAGCAAGGTATTCGCTAAAGATTTCATTAGAAACGGAATCATTTGGATTCTTTGAAGTCAAACTTATTCTTGGTGATTTATCCACGGCTTCTCTCATAGTTTCGCATAATCCTCTTTTCGGTACTAAATTTTCTATTGAATGTTTCCAATACTCCATTTTTTTTATCATCAACTTTTGACTGTTGAGGTCATTTACAGTTTTTGCTGCTTCATTCAACTTTTCAAAATTCAGAGCATTCATTTGCAGACTGGGTGTTTTTCAGAATTTCAGAATGAAAGATCATAATTCTAAGAGATAAAGGTTATATGTATACATATACTGTTGATGTAGAAACGTTGCAAGATTCGAAATACTGATTGCTGATTCTCGGTAATTGGTATGGCAATTATCGTTACAGAACGCGGATGAGTACATGATGAGACTTCAATAGATAAATATAGTGATTTGTCGGAGAGATTTAAACCAAGAAACAACGAGGTTGCTGGTACGTCTGCTGGTAATATGATGGAATATAAAAGGTTCCCTGATAACAATAAAAGAGCACACGTATATATCAAGGTTATAGTAAGGCTAGTCCGACTGAAAAGTCGAAGTTGACTTGTTGGAGCTGTGAAAAAATTGGCTAATATGGAAAGGGATTGCAAAGTTATTTTCAGTAATAACAACACCAAAGGAGCTAGCACCGATATGTATTGAATGTTTAATCAGATTCAGAGTATTTTTCAGGTGCATAACTATATGCATAAATCTTTTCTTCCGTAGATGAAGTGCGATTGGTTCATCCTCTCGATTGAGGTGTTTTCAGGAATTATGACAGGTTTGAACGTAGATTGTAATCGTCGAGATACAATGAGGTTTAAGATGTGATCAAGTGGCAAACTTAAAGAATTATTTAGTTTCATATGTTATAATCAATATTTTAATTCATTTTAATTGTCCAATGTCATTAGTCCACAGTCGATAGTCCATATTTAACAGTCCAATAATTCATATATAATTTAATATATAATATTCGAATTAATTAATACGTATCGTGACCCGTGTACATGTCTCAGACTCGATCACAACTCAAAGTATATATATTATTGTAAAATCAACCTCAACCCTGTATAGAGAACTCGATCATTACTGCTTATAGAGTGTCTATGGTTATTCCAAATAATATATATATATATATATATATATATATATATATATATATATATATATATATATATATGCATCGATATGATATGTCAAAACCTTGTATACGTGTCCCGATATTTAAAGTGTGTAAAATAAATAACAGAAATTAAATAACGATAAATAAAGTGCGTAAAATAAATAACAGAAATTAAATGACAATAAATAAAATTGCGAGAATGTAAATTGCGATAATTAAATTGCGATAAATAAAATGTAATCAGTTAGCTGGAACAATTAGCTAGGAACAGTTAGCGTGGATTCTTAACAAAATTTCTCATAGTTAATTTGTTTGTTTCTAACAAATTTTATTTTGTCAAATATTTTCTTCATTATGCCACTTGTTGGATTCTGATAAATCAAAATCCAAATATGAAATTGAATAAAACTGATTATTCTGCAGTGAACGGGTACATATATATGTGGATGTAAGTAGGATAATAAATGACTGTTGAATCAGATTCGAACAACGTACAATGTAACTTATTAATGTGAAATCTAAATATTCCTCGGGTATTACCTACCCGTTAAAATATTTTCACCATTAACAGTTTGTACAAAAGAATTTTTAATTTCAATCTTTGTGAAAATATACTTACATATATATTTTCTTCAGATGTAATTATGGATTTAATGAGTTAATATGATATTAAACTCATTTGATTTACGTTAGAACAAGAATATATAATCTCTAAAACATTAGAGATTACATATTCGCCATGCTGAACGAAGATAAATGATGCAGAACGTCATGTAGAACGATGATTATGCTCGGGGTACCAACTGTGAGGTTGAGGCATGTGTTGTTGTGGTTTGTGTTGTTGCTGGTGGTACAGTTGATGCCGTTGATGTTGTTGAAGCTGATACATTTTGCACCATATTTTCCAAGGCTACAACTCGGGCGCAAAACTCATTGACTTTATTACTCCGGGATAATTGTCGGTATGAATGAGCAAATGAATAAGGTTTTGAATCTAACTTGTGATATAGTCGTGACGAGATACTCTGGAAATGAGAGAGAAAATGGTATTACGAACAGGTTCGCCGGTAAGTGCTTCAGGTTCTTCACCAAGAGTGCAGGTTGGTGAGTGGAAAGGATCGCCTTCTTCTCGTCTCCATTAATTTAGTCGACTACGAAACCATCAGTTGAATTGGGGATGGCTGATTGGTTGATTCATTCCGGTGACACTGCTTTCGGAGCTTGAGTGAAATTCTATGTCGGAATAGCTGTCGGAATAACTATCGGAATAGTTATCGGAATCTAAGGGACTCGAACTGGTTGAGGGACTCATCTCGTACGATCAGATGAAGGATTTTCGATAAGGAATAGAATAGGATGTTGATTAGTACCCTGAAATACGTAATTTACATATGCATATATAATACTAAAATCCCATAAGTTACGGAGGAATCTACGGAAGCTGTCAGGAAAAGATAACAATAACAGATACGCTAAGATATGAATTAGCAGATACGCTAAGATATGAATTTTGTCTATACACTTTTCATGCAGTCAATGCAATAAGATGTGTCTAGACTAAGAATAATGAGCAGGTAATTTACTAAGGATGATAAGCAAATGATTTCCGACTAGAAATGATAAGCAAAACTTATGACATGCAGACACGGTCGAAGTCCAGACTCACTAATGTCTCCTAACGACTTATCAGTTAGACACACTAATGCCGACCTGGTTCGCTAAGACCTCTGCTCTGATACCAACTGAAGCGACCCGTCCTAATCCATCCGAAAAAAGTCCACATCGATTATAAACGATTCACAATAGTTGATTACATTGCGAGGTACTTGACCTCTATATGATACATTTTACAAACATTACATTCGTTTTAAAAGACAAATTTTTATTACATCAAAATTTGACGGGAATGCATACCATATTATAATATATCTAACTATAATTGACTTAATAATAATCTTGATGAACTCAATGACTCGAATACAACGTCTTTTAAAATATGCCATGAATGACTCCAAGTAATATCTATAAAAAGAGTAAATGCACAGCGAAAGATTTCTTTCGTACCTGAGAATAAACATGCTTTCAAGTGTCAACCAAAAGGTTGGTGAGTTCATTAGTTTAGCATAAATAATCATTTCATAATTTTAATAGACCACAAGATTTCATATTTCCATTTCTCATAAACATACGTCCCATGCATAGAGACAAAAATATCATTCATATGGATTGAACACCTGGTAACCGACATTCACAATATGCATATAAGAATATCCCCATCATTCCGGGATCCTCCTTCGGACATGATATAAATTTTGAAGTACTAAAGCATCCGGTACTTTGGATGGGGCTTGTTGGGCCCAATAGATCTATCTTTAGAGTTCGCGTCAATTAGGGTGTCTGTTCCCTAATTCTTAGATTACCAGACTTAATAAAAAGGGGCATATTCGATTTCGATCATTCAACCATATAATGTAGTTTCAATTACTTGTGTCTATTTCGTAAAACAGTTATAAAAACAGCGCATGTATTCTCAGTCCCAAAAATATATATTGCAAAAGCATTTAAAAAGTGATTAATGAAACTCACCTAATGTATTTTGTAGTAAAAATACATATGACTATATTGAACAATGCAGGGTTGATCTCGGATTCACGAACCTATATCATTTGTATATTTATTAATATTCATAGTTGTAATTGAACACACATATATATAAATGTATTAGTTATATCATTTATATATTAATAATATATATATATATATTTTATATGTTCATTTTGTATATATATAAAAATATCAAATTTTGTTATGTTATATGTATTAAATATATATATTTATGTATGTATTTAATTCGTTTATCAAAACAGTAGTTCTATTATGCTAAGTTAATATTAGTAAAAATAAAGGATGATAATAACATTAATAATTTACATAGGTCAATAATAACCCTATTAGTGATAATAACAATGATATTAATAATAGTACTTGTAACGATATTGATTTTACTGTTTATGGTAGTTATGATATTAATGATTTACTAATAATGATAATAATAACTTTGTTAAAAATACTAATATTAATAAAGATATTGTTAATAATGATACCTTTGTTTAATAATAATAATAATAGTACTAAAAGTTATAAAAGTGATACTAGTACTATTATTAATGAGAAAAAAAAAATGATAACTTGAATTATATTCCATAATAATAATAATAACCCTAATCATAATAATATTAATACATATATTAGTAACAATATCTATATCTCGTAAATGATACAATTTAACAATAATCAACGTATTAATAATACATATAGCAATAATAATAATAATAATTTTAACAATTATGATTATAATTTTTGATAATGATTTATACCTTCCAATCGCTTATATAAAAAGAAAAGTCCTGAACGAGTCTTGAACCCGCGACCTCCCGCTCGATCACAACACCCTCAAACCATCCTACCATCCTTGCTATTTTGATTAAACTCCAATCCAATTGTTTTTAAAACCCGTTTATTTCATTCTATTATCATCTCCTTCATCAAGCATATACTAATCAAAATTCATCCCAACTTCAATACAACGAAACACAATTCTTATTACGAATTTATATTGAATCATAAATAACCTGTATTGAGTTCTATCCTTTAAATAATAAATAAATAAAAAATGAAAACAGCCCCCTTGGTCGACGCTGTTGGAACAAAGAAAAAAAAAATTTGCTTTTGATTTTCAAGATCGTTTTGGCCATTGGTTACAACACGAAATAAGTTGTATTTCATTCCTATAAACTTTCTATAACCTCAATTGATCCTAAAACACTACACAGAGTTCGAATTTCATGATTAATACAACCTTTGACTTTTTGAATTTCAACTTTGACTCGAAAATTCGGGCTTGATATCCTGAATTGGAACCTAAGATTTTGAGGAAACATTCATGACATGATTTAAAACACTTCTGCACTTTTAGATTTTTAAAATGGATTCGTTTTTGAATTAAGAGCAAAAAAGGTAATACGTACAGAGGTTTAAAAAAATTAAATAAATAAATTGCTATAAATCAGTTTGATGATAGATGCTTGCAAATTTGGATGATATTGAAAATGATAAATTTTGAATGATTGAAGTAGAAATCAAAGGATATCGATTGAATTTGTAGGGGTGATTCCATCGACTAGTCACGAGCACACAGAAAGAAAAGAAATTAAACTGAAAGAGATAGGTTCCAGCAGTACATGTATAATTGATTATATATATATTATCTTAATATTTAATTTAATAATATTAATAATATTTATACTAATAATAATGATAAGAATAATTGTTAATAATAATAATATTAATAAATTATATTAATTTTATAACAATAATATTGTTGATAATCTATATTAATAATGATGATTTTAAATGATAATATCTAACAATAATACTAATATTAATCATAATAACTAAAATTATTATTTTATTACTTATTAATGTTAATAATAAAAAAATAAGTTGTATTATTTTCTAATAATAATAATAATAACATTAATATAACATTTTACATGTATTAACTTTATTTCCATATATACAATATTCTTTATAAATTTTTATAGTAATAATAACCTTATTAATATAATATTTATGTTAATTTGTAATTACATTTAATATAATAAGATTTATAAATTTTATCAGTTTTACTAATTGTAATATATTGGATCTTTAATATTTATTATTTACAATATATGTAACATTTATCATGTATGAAATTTAGCAGGAATCTCCACTAACTCTTGTCTAGTTTCCGTTAAATGACACATTTGTTCTTACTTGTAAATCACTTTACCATTTTTCCGAATATTTTTAAAAAGAAAAGTTTCCTAAATCGGAGTGGATCTCTCAACAGAGACTCGGAATCATAATTCAATGTATCTGATAATTCAATCATTTGATATTATTTTCTAATTCCATCGCTACTCATATTGAAATAAATAAATTCATGTAAAGTATTATTCGTTTAAATACTTTGTTGGCATTTTTAAGTTATAATATATATACATATACATATACATATCTAATCATATATGTTTATTTAATGGTTCGTGAATCGTTGGAATTTGGTCGAGGTTAAATGAATATATGAACACAGTTTACATTTCTTGAAATTCAATTTAACGAACTTTGCTTATCGTGTCGGAAATATATAAAGATTAAAGTTTAAATTTGATCGAAAATTCTCGGGTCGTCACAGAATTGCCAGAAAAATTGGTCAAAAACGGTCACAGAAAATCCGGTTTTGCTTCTTACATCTGACTGAAAAATACTCTCATTTCCCGACTAGCCTAAATATGAAAAACATTACTCCTCCATCCCAGATTAATTATCTAGTATTTCTTTTTCGGGATGTCCAAGATTAATCGTCCACTTCCAAAAATAGAAAGTAAATTTTTAGAAGTTTACAATATTATCCATAATGAATTAGTTAAATTACAAAAGTGAGAAATATTCTAATTAATTGATTAAGGGTAAACTGTAAAATAAAATGCAGTGTGATAATGACATTTTCTTAATCGGTGTGTTTTTTGTCAGACAAATAATCTGGAACGGAGGGAGTATATTTTTAGCCGTTTATTCCGCTCAACCTACCCTTAAAAAAAAAAAAAAAAAAAAAAAAAAAAAAAAAAACAAATTTTTTGTTATGACTTGGGTTCGTGGGTAGGTGCATGACCAAGGCAGACCCGGCCCACCTTATTTTTAGCTATGTAACAAATTTACATTTACATATACAATTAGACATAGTCTTGTGAAGAAAAAAAAAGACTGTACGGTGGGGATTTCTGAATAAGTATATTGACAAGTGAGTAGTGAGTGATACTGTACAAAATAGTGTGCAAGAAAACTCACTTTGTTTATTAAGCATGTGGTTACTTTTATACTTTCATCATGAGCCCAGACAAGGCCACCTTGACCATGGCTCCACCACCCATCACCACCACCACCACCACCATATCTTGGTTTTCCGGTATGGCCTAGAAACCTATGCGGATGGCACTAGACCTTTTTCGTACATAGATTACTACTTTACACTTTCATCTTTTCACTTTTATGGGTTCATCAGTGACATAAGTTGTGTCAAGATTTTATATGTGATTCTTGGGTCTGGTGCATTAGAAGTTAAATTGTTTGTACAATGTTGAAATTTTTGGAAATTCACCATTCATAATCAAGATACCTTTAATTAACCAACAAGATATAAAGGTATGATAACAATTACACACATTTTATATTCGAGTTGAGAAACAAAAAATTGATTATAATATTGTTAAAGTTGAGAAACAAAAATTGATGATTGTATTGTTGAAATATGTCTATATAAGGTGCCTTCTAATTATGGTTAATTGATTTGTGACTCAACTTGTGAGTTGTGACCTGGAATAATAAATTTTAACTCTTGAATGAGACACACATTGTACACCAATAAATAGCCATAAAATACCTTTGAGATCATAATTTTAACGCCAACTGTGCAACTATTTTACATATTTTTAGAATGTATTGTAATTGTTTTGTATTTAGTTACTTATATACAATTAAAGTTTGATAATAGTATGATCGTGGACACTATTGTAACATGGCATCAAAATTTAATTATTCCCTATTAACTTAGCAACCCACCACAATAAATGACACATTTTATGTTTCATGGGAACAGAGTTTTGTTGTTGTGAACTATGCTACTGTTTTTTATTCACTTGTGTCATAGTATGTACAATGATAGCAAAATACCCCCAATGATTTAACAAATTTTCTGATTAATTGGAATAAAAAGTTACTACATAGTCATTTAAGCTATTATATTTATTGTCGTATATTAACAATTTAACCATCAATTTGTTAAATCATTGTAATAGTAGTTACTATCTAACTCCAGTTGCCCATAGTAGATCCGCTCCTGAGGGGCATGCACCATAAAATAAAGGGTGAAGAACTGAGGATTGTACACTAAAATTTTTAAACATACACCACGAAACATACTTTACGTTGTTGTACAATGCAATATTATAATGCATTTTTGGTGGTGTACAGTTAAAAATTGATGGTGTACGGATCACTCCCGTAAAATAAAATGTGAGCGACCGTAGATAAAGGTCAGTTAAACTAAGCTAAGTGATTTTCCTCTTCCATTACAATCGTGAGAGACCGGCGGATATAGGGCGGTCAATCTATCAGAGGCAGGGGCGAGTTAGATATTTGGACTAAAAATAATATTAGACGTAATTAAATAATACTCCATATTCGCTATCTGTATCCTCATTCCCTCCTGATTTGTCATTCTGTATCTCGCTAATTCTGAAATCAAAATAGAAGCAAATGGTAGACGGCTGGGCGTTGCAAATTGTCTTCTAAAATTGTCATCGCTTTCCCTCCCGATCTCGAACTGTCGGTTAAGGTAATCCCCCTGTCTATTAACATAAATTACTTTTGGGTTAAGGTTCATATAATGTTGTTTAAGTTGAGGCCTTTGAGTTTTGAACTTTTGATTCACCTGTAAGTCTGTAACTCAGCTGTAATTCGGTAAAGTTGCAAAAATAAATGTGCTATAATAGTTAAACTGTTAAACTGCTGATCTTTTTTTTTTTATGTTTGCTATCTACGACTGCTAATGCTAGTTGATAGATTCATTGTAATTGTTTTGTATCATTATGGTATATTACATGTTTTTATAATATATTGTAATTGTTATGTATTTAATTACTTCTATGAAATTAAACTATGGTACTGGTAACGATCAAGCGAAACTATGGTAACTTGGCATCAAAATTTAGTTACTACGTATTAACTTAGCAACCCACCACAACAAAGGACACATTTTATATTTCATGGGAATAGTGTTTTGTTGTTGTGAACTATGCTACCCTTTTTGATTAACTTGTGTCATAGTAGATACAGTGACAGTCGAATCAATCAGTCATTTGTAATTTGCTGTTTCAAACAAAGTTTAAACGAAGGTCGTGTTGGTTTGATTTTTTGGCTAGTAGAATGAAATATTTTTTACTTAGTCCCACATCGGTGGATGGAAAGAGTGGGAAGTAATCTCTTTGGTTATAAAAGGAGCTTATGGGATTACTTTTAAATTGCACCAATCAATACACTTTAAGTATTTGATTATTTCTTTCTTTCTTACCCTTGTTTGAGAGTTGTATTAGTTAAATATTTTGGAGAGTGTAGTTGGCTTAAGAGAGTCGTCTATATCATTGTAACAATTTGTGATATAGTGTATATCTCTCTTTCGGGGCCGGTGGTTTTTCTCCTGTTTTGGAGTTTCCACGTTAAATCTTGTGTTGTGTATTATTTTTATTTCTTTACTATTATTGTTGGGCTGTGTGGTGGAAATTAGTGAGACCGTAATTTCCCAACAACTGGTATCAGAGCGTCAGGTTTGACGGGGGTCTCGGTTATAGGAGTCGGAGTATGCTCTGTGGTTGCCATGGGAGTGGATCGTCCACATCAGAAACGAGTTCTATTGATCGTATAGGGTATCTGGTTAGACAATATTTTTCTAATTCGTAGTAATAGTTGGATTTGTTAGTGGCGAGTTGTGAATTTCCGATTTAAATGGTCCTGGCTACCTGCTACATCTTTTGGCTATTCGAAACGTGAGCAAAATCAGAGAAAATGTTGTTTATAGGATACGGATACGATGTCGAAATTCAGTCCAATGAGGTTTGATATAGAGAAATTTGATGGGATGATCAATTTTGGCTTATGGCAGGTTCAAGTCAAGGATGTGTTGATTCAGTCCGGGTTACACAAGGCATTGAAAGGTAAACCCACCTTTGTTCCCGGCAGTGATTCTAGCAGTAAGTTCGATGAAGAAGAATGGGATGATATGAATTTGAGGGCAGCAAGTGCGATTCGTTTGTGTCTTGCAAAGAACGTGCAAGCAAATGTGCACGGGTTATCAACGACAAAGGAGCTTTGGGTTGAACTAGAGCAGTTGTACCAGGGCAAGGGCATCTCAAATCGGTTGTGTCTTAAAGAACAATTTCATACTCTGTGTATGGATGGGGGTTCAAAGATTTCAGATCATCTAAGTATTCTTAACGGTATTGTTTCAGAACTCGAGGCTATTGGAGTTAAAACGGATGATGAAGATAAAGCTTTGAGGTTGATATTATCTTTATCATCGTCTTATGAACACATGAAACCTATTTTGATGTATGGGAAAAAAAACTCTGAAGTTTGAAGACGTTACTAGCTAGCTCCTATCCGAGGAGAAAAGACTGAAAGGTAGCGGGGTCTCGTCATCAGGAGATACGATAGTGTTGTGTTCGGATAGGCGAAAGAGAAACTCTGGGAAGAATCTTGTATGCTGGAGGCGCAGGAAGACTGGGCATATAAGGGTTAATTGTCCAGGTGGAGCTTATCCGGCAAATGGCTCCAAAGACGCTAACATTGTCTCCGTTGTTACGGAGAGTGACGAATTTCTCTGAAGTCACAACATCCTCATGGTGTGTCCGCGCCACCATGGAAAGGGATGTTTGTTAGAGGTTTCACAATTGCACATGGGCATTGGTTTGGCATTGATGCAGGTTGTGTGGTGGAAACTGATGTTGTAGCTGATGAAACTTCCAGGGAAAGCCAAACAGGAAGTTGCACCATAAAGTTTCAGCTGGTTGTTCAACAACATGTGCCGAGGTGAAATGCTTGGAATGTGATATTCTAAGTGATATACTCTTAATGGTGGAGTATGATAATTCTTGTTAAGAGTTATGATTGTCTGTGATGACAATGATTGTCGGGTCTTGACAATGTTCGATGAAGATGCAAGTTTTGTCTCTTGAGAGATAATGTCAACGACATGAATATGAGGATCTTGAAGTTGTCGTCGAGGAAGCGTCTATATCGGTTATCCTTGCAATGTGGAAGCATGGTTATCTTCTTCTATCCAAAATGTGGAGATTTGTTGGTTTGATTTTTTTGGCTAGTAGTAGAAATGTTTTTTGCTTAGTCCCACATCGGTGGATGAAAAGAGTGGGAAGTAATCTCTTTGGTTATAAAAGGAGCTTATGGGATTACTTTCAAATTGCACCAATCAATACACTTTAAGTACTTGATTATTTCTTTCTTTCTTACCCTTGTTTGAGAGTTGTATTAGTTAAATATTTTGAAGAGTGTAGTTGGCTTAAGAGAGTCGTCTATATCATTGTAACAATTTGTGATATAGTGTATTTCTCTCTTTGGGGGCCGGTGGTTTTTCTCCTGTTTTGTAGTTTCCACGTTAAATCTTGTGTTGTGTATTGTTTTTATTTCTTTATTATTATTGTTGGGCTGGGTGGTGGGAATTAGTGATACCGTATTTTCCCAACATGTCGATCAATGTAATCTTTCCGACTTCAAACATTGTCTACAAGGCTAAAAGAACAAATACGGTCAGTTAAAATAATCATTCATAACATCAAGAATATTGTCACTGTAAGGGGAGAAGGTTTTCACTATTTATGCTACCAAGAGTGAATAGGTTTTCACTATTTATGCTAGTGAATATTTTGAATTTACTGGTCTTGTTATTTCGTGACAATTTTTTACTCTTTCCCTAATCACTCAGGCCTTATTGAGATTTGAATTAAACACTTCATGTGAAGATATGAGGACATGAACCACTATGTTATCATTTGTGATAGTAGGTACACATTTTCAAATGATGCTAAAACTTGCAGTAAAAATACTCACGTGTCCTTCAAATCCTCTCAGGCAGTTTTTATATTGTAATCATCATGATCATGGAACTAGTTTTCTTGATTATAAAAAGACATAGCATTTTAAATTTTTAACTCTCTTTTTGCAACTTTTAAGTAGGAAAAGGTATGTGATAATTAGCATATACTCCCTTCATCCCGTAAAATTGTTCACTCAAAAGGGACTTAACCACCTTCACGATCATATATCACCCGCACACACATTGCCCCCACTTTCATTTAAACCAACCAAAAACCCACTCTCATACCTATAAATGGGAGTAGCTTTGATAGATTGATGGAATTACAAATAATTGATATGTAAACATACACCAAAGAAATTTGGGTGGCAATTGTCAACAAACCAAAAGTTAAATTGAATAAACGTTACACTTACATACACCATAAAATAAAGGGCGAAGAACTGAGGATTGTACACTACGAATATTTAGACATATACCACCAAACATACTTTAAATTGTAATACACTACAACATCATAATGTATGTTTAGTGTTGTATGGTTTTAAATTAATGGTGTACAGATCACTCCCCTAAAACAAAATGTAAGCGACCGGTGGATAAAGGGCATTTCCATTTCCATTTCCACTATATACTAAACCACATGAGAGGTTTGGTCGTTCTGGCCAAACCCACCCCAAAATTGGGGTCAAAACGACAATAGTGAACAAGGGAGGAGAAAAAATCAAACAACCCCCAAACTTTGTTCAATTTTCAAATTCAACCCCCATAATAGGGGTGCAAAAAGAAACTTATTATTTTAATTAAAAATCCTAAATAAACTTCACCCATATTTTCAACGGGTCATATCTTTCCGTCCGCCTCGCGTTAAATTTTTTCGAATACACCGTTCAACTCAAAAAATTCTTATGAACACAACGTGACTAACTATACACAAAACGGATACTTCTAAAAAAATGTTAAATACCTCGGATATATTTAATACATACACACACCTAGGTACTAACTATTTTGTAAATACATATCGCTCCGTTAACTATGAATGCGCAACCCAAAAGCCCCGCAGCATCGCGCGGGCCCATTTTGCTAGTTTAAACTGAGCTACGTGATTTTCCTCTTCCATTACAATCGTGAGAGACCGGTGGATAGAGGGCAGTCAAAGTGTCAGAGGCAGAGGCAAGTTAGAGTAGGACATGGGGCAGGGGCACCTGCACCCAGTGGATCAACAATTTACAAGGCTACAATTTTAAATTAGTTTATTTTACCACAAACTCAAAAGCCCATGATCCAATAAATTATATTTTGAGAATCCTAATTAAATATTTGGGCTAAAAATAATATTAGGCCTAATTATATAATACTCCATATCCGCTATCTGTATCCTCATTCCCTTCCGATTTGTCATATGTATCTCGCTAATTATGTGTTATGACAATTTGCATAGCGCATCAACACCAGCGGAAGCGGGGATATAATTTGTTTGAGACAAACTTGCGAGAAATAATAGAAAGCAAATAAAGTAACTGATAACACGACGATTTAACGTGGTTCGGCAAAACCCTGCCTACGTCCACCCCAAGAGTCTCCTTTATTCTTATAATATAAAAGAACCCGGTACAAGAAAAAGTACACTATGAGTTAAACCCAAACCCAAGCCCCTTAGATTTTAGCATAAAATCTAAGTTTCTCGTACACTCTTTTACACTCCTTACAGGAATAAAACTCTCGACCTCACAAAGAAACATACTCCGTTGATATTATCAATCAACTATGTTTACTACATTTGTGATACTTTGATCCTCTCTTGGATCTTGGATCACTTGATCCCACTCTTGGATGTCTTCTCTCATTTGCACGATCTGCTATTTATAGATGAAGCCTACATGCAAAAGTCACAATTTTCTACATATAATATCCATGTGAATGCTAGCAGTCAACAACTACTACCATACAATTCACCATGTGCCTTTTACCCATTCAATGCCAAAAAAGTCTTCCATATTTGGCATACACTATTTAACAATAGTCTTTCATACTTTTTCATGCAAAGTCTTAAATGTGAGCCATCCATTTTGGACTAATGTCCAACAATCTCCACCTTGGCGAACATTTAACTTCTTCGTCACCGAAAATACCAATGCCAAGTATTTTCACCATTGGCCTCCTTATCTCCGCTACACACACCTTGAATCACCTCGGTCCTGAACCCTGATTCAAATAAAATGGCCAATAATCATGTGTAGCTAACCCTGTCAACTTACCTAGTTGACACCGGAGAGGAGTCTCGAATCACCTCTCCCACCACAGTAGGATTTTCCTTCTCACCATCGTCTACATTGGTCACACATGTCCCAACATGTTCCCGACCTGTTTCTCGCATGCACGCTTTCCAAACCTTCGAGACACGAGTACATTTTGTGACGACCCAAAAATTTCCGACCAAATTTAAACTTTATCTTTATAAGATCCTGACACGATAAGCAAAGTCTGTAATGTTGAGTCTCAAAATTTTGAATTGTTTCATATATGCAATTACCCTTCAACTATCTCCGACGATTCACGAACCATTAATTGTAAATAAATGTGTATACATATAAATATAAATATAAATATATGTATATATATTATAATTAAAAATAATAATATACGAGTTAATCTTTAGAACTGAAAATATAAAATAATATACGATATAATTAAACTATTATTAAAATAAATCTATACATATAGAGAGAGAGAGTATATCAAATTTAATAATTTAATAATTGTAATACTCGTTGGACGTTTCGATTATTATTTAGAGAAGTTTAATTCGAACTTATATGATTTTAAAATAAATGGTGATCCGAAAACGAGTTCTATAAATTTTAGGCTTACTAAAAATGTTTTTAGGATCTAGTTATTAAATTTTGACACTTTTTATATTTTACCCATAAATGAGAGGGACAGTTGATGTAATTTTTATTTAACAAATTAGTGATCGAATTTTATACCATAATGACCAAAATAAATAAATATAGTTAATTTAAAAATATGAGATTTTTCTGAAGGCTTTTATCCGCCACTGATTTCAAATAGTACGATATATTACCCGGTGAAACTGTCGGCACATTAATAAAAAAGGAGGCGGCTCACTGTACCTAATTTAAATATTAGTGCACGAGATTAGTGTGTTCTTTTCATACTAACATGATTAGTTAATTATATCTTACTTGTCAATTTGCATATGTTATTGGATATATATAGACAATATATACACATACATATAATTCTGCATATAACATATATAGTTAGGAACATCATCACCACCACTACCATCCCTCTTGCTACTGTTTGAACCAACCTCAAACCACCATGAAAACTGTCACAAAACCGAACCCATTTGAACCACTATTGCTGCGTTTATATTTTTCTCTGTTTGGAATCGAATCACAACCACATCTACGGCTATAATTGTTGTTACTACCGATTATGTTTCCATTCTTTTGGTTTGGTTCGATACATACCACCAACAATGAACCCACAATCACCAACACCACACGCATACAAGCCCGCTTATTATTTCATTCTTGCTTCCTAAACACCACAATATCACTGTCCACCGCCACCCTAACCATCACAACCTTCCTCTCTTTTCTCTCTCTCCTAATCTTCTTCGTGAATCATCTTTCAACACCACCAATCATCTCCAACGGGTCACCACCTCCATCACCGTCTTATATCAACCACCACCTTCATCGTCATAAACCGTCATCACCATCTCTCTCTTTTTCACTCTCTCTCCATCTCTTCTTTGTAAACTACCCTCGTGAATCACCGAACGACCACTACTTCAAACGTTACTTTTCACCATGATCATTAACAAACTATCACCTCCACCCTCACCATGTCAACATCCACTCAAAGAAACACCACCATAACCACCATTCTATCACCACCGGTCACCTCTCACGTCCTACATATCTCTCTAGCTCATCCTTTGCTTCGTGAACCACCTACAACCCTTCATGAATTCAGCTAATTCATTCTACTGATTTTCGATTTCTGTTTCAGCTAGTTAGCTTCTATTTCCATTGAAACCATTACAAACCATCACAGCTAGCTGCATTTTTTTTCTGTTTTAATAAGGAAGATACATGATAAAGATGAAGGATTGAATTTATTGGCGTGTTTTAATTATATTTTTTTTCTTGTGGCCGACAATTCACAAACCAACCAACCCCACTCTTAATTTCATGAAGAATGAGGGTTATCTCATTTTTTTCTTCTTTCCTGCCGAATTAAACCACACCTGGGCCGTAAATATTGTAAAAGGTTTCATGTATTGGGCTTTTAATTCATATTTGGGCCAAGATTCATTTTATGTTCCTTTTTGGGCCGAAAGCTTTATGGTGATAATAATGGAGACGGTTTATGTGTTGTGTTAATTCTGTGTCCATGAATTTTTGATGATGATAATGATTTAATGCGGAAATTCGCTGTATGATCTTTGTATGTAATTTGGTCGGCTGGTTTATCAAATGGAAAAAGAACATGGAAACAGATAAATAAAATGGCTTACATAAATATAGGATTAATATTATAACAGAAAAATAGAAATGGTTCAATGGTTTGTGGTGTTATTGGGATAGCGGGAGGTCATGGGTTCGAGCCCTGTCTGAGGCATTCTTTTTAGAGAAAAAGCTTTTAAAGGTAGTTTCAAATATTATTATTTTTATTGTTATTATTATTAATTGTTGTTGTTATTAAGTTAATTATTATTATCACTAATATTAGTAATATGATTATTAGTATAATTAATATTATTATCATTATTATTATTACTAATATTATCATTAAGTATTATTATTATTATTAGAATTATTGTTATTATTATTAGTAATAACATGATTTTAAAATTTTTATTATTATTATTATTAGTAGTATTATTATCATTATTGATATTAAAATAAATATTAGTATTATTATTATTTGTAAAATCATTATTTTTATAGTTATTATTATTAGTAGTATTATCATTATAATCAAAAACAACTTTTATTACTATTATTGATATTATGTTACCAAATAAACATTTCGTATATAAAAAAAATATATATACTTTTAGTAATATTACATATAAGTAGGTATTAATCACATTAACATTTTTATATAGATATTCATATATAACAAATTAAGTATTTTTAATATAATATTAACCAAATATATATATTAATATAACTATATAAATATTAGTCATTATAAATGTATATACACAAATTAAATATATATAATATATAAAATAAGTTATAATATATGAAATTTTTCAAATACGATTATAGGTATTAATGTTAGGACCCCGAAGTTGTATAGTGTTAATGTGAAAATAAGCTTAAATGAAGGTTCCTTAGAAGAGGGCTATATAAGGAACCTAAGTAGTCCTAATTAGATAGCCATTGCATTGTAACTGAGTTCTAGAAGCTGTAGAATGTAATTGTACCGATTCTCTCTAATACCGAGTCTCATTCCTATCTACCGAATCTCTCTTTATCTTAACATTTCTCTCAATTTCAACATGATCTGACCTATCATTTGGTATCAGAGCTTCCAGGAAGTGATTCTACATCACTATATCGATCCAGAGATTGAAGATTACAGAATCTGATAACTCTCGGTATTTTGAATCACATTCGGTATCATCGAATTTGATAATCTGACGTTCAGATTCTTGTGATAAGTTCAGCAAAGGTGCATTAGGTATTTTAGAAAGAGTTTCGATCATCATTACAGCTTTTTAACTTCAATTATGGAGAATCAAGTTGATTTTTAGAGTTTGTGGCTAAAACTCTCGGTATTGCTTAATTCAAGCTTGATTTTGGATTTTTGTGAAGATTTAAGGATTCAGTTGTGTTCGTGAGGTGTTAAATCACATTTCTGACGGTTCAATTTCTTCAATTCATTAAGTTTTGAAGATTTGATCAACACTCGGTATCGTAACTGTTATACCGAGTCTGCTTCATTACTTAAATTCATCTTAAGTGTTGCAGATTGTGGTGTGATTGTGATTCTATCACATTCGGTTTGATCATACGCAGCTAATTGGTGTGGTTTGAGAAAGGATTCTGTCATATTTCTAAGTTTTAAACTTAGACTCGGTATTGTCAACTGCTACAATTGACATTCGGTATCCTATACTTTCGGTATCTTTGATATTTTGTGTGATACTAACGTGTTTCCTTGTGCAGCAAGGTTACAGAATCAAATTCAAAAGGATTGAATTGAGATTGAACTTCAAATTCTTACAGAATCTGACTACCGAATCATATACAGAATCTGAGTTTCTGTATCACTTAATTCATTGTTTTAAGTGGTTACAGGCTACAATTCTTGTGGTTACCGAATCTATACTGAATCTGGGTGTGTCTCTTGTATTTCTGATCAGTTTCTTTTACAGAATCTGATATACAGAATCTTTACCGAATTTGCTACTTTACTGAATCTGCTACAGTACCGAATCTATTACAGAATCTGACATTCTGATCAGATTGTTGTGATTTTTCATCTGAGATTTGTGTAATACAGAATCTTTACCGAATCTACCTCATTTTCAAGATGTCTACTCAAGATACTTTGATCATTGGATCAGATTCCCGTCCTCCAGTGTTGTTTGATGGCAAGTACACTCAGTGGCTTCACCGTATCACTCAGTACATAGACTATAAGGGTGAGAAAGCAAAGTACATTTGGGCTTCTCTGAGAGATGGTCCAGTTGTTGATTATCATCCGGATACTGGTATGCCAATTCCAGTCTATAAACTTTCTGGTGATAAGCGTGAGAGAGCTCAGGGTGACATAGAGGCAAAGAATATTGTTATGCAAGCTATCCCGTATGAATTGTTTGAAAATGTTGATAGCAACACAACAGCAAAAGATATATGGAATGAGATCAAACGACAGCAAGAAGGTTATGACATGTCAGATGTTACTAAATTGAATAAGGCTCTGGGATTCTATGAAGATTTCAAGCAGGAAACTGATGAACCACTCAAGGATACCTATCGTCGTTTCAATGGTGTTCTCAATGAGTTGAAAAGGTGCAAGATCATAAAAGTAAATGATGAAGTCAACATGAAGTTTCTCAAAAAGCTCAATGCTGATTGGCTTCCTTATGGAACCATTGTTCGATCTACTAAAGAGATTGACAAGTTGACTATTCATGAGCTTGTTGGAGTTCTTATGCATTACCAACCTGAAGTGTCTAAACTTCAAGAAGGAAGGAAAGAGTCGTCTCCGGGCGATCCACTTGCCCTAATTGCTAAAAAGAAGAGCAAATCGTTGACGTCTTCCAAAGGCTTGTCCAAGAAAGTGCTTGTTGAAGAATCAACTGATTCAGAAGATTTGAATTTTTATGATGTTGATGATTCTCACCTTGAATTAGTCAAGATGGCAGCCATGTTCACAAAAGCCTTGAACAAACACAAGTTTAAAGGCAAATCAAGCAATCAACGCAAAAACTCATCATCTTCCTCGTACTACAAGAAAGCTGATCAATCTAAACAACAACATGCTGATGATTCCAAGAAGGAAGATTCAATTTGTTTCAATTGTGGCAAAGCTGGTCATTACTCTCGTGAGTGCAAGATGCCTAAGAAGAAGGACGTAGCTTACTACAAGAAGAAAATGTTGATGGCTAAGATTGTGGAAACTGGGGGAGAGCTAAAACCGGTTGAAGATACTTGGTTTAACTGGACTGACGATTCAGATTCAGAAGTGGAACATGCAAATGTTTGCAAGGTGACAAAGCTCATCAAAGCTAAGGAAGCAATGGAGAATTCTGACTCAACATCCGATGATGATGAGGTACAATCATCTGAAATCTCACCTGATTTTATCAAAATGCAAAATGACTTGATGAAGAATCTGGTCTCAATGTCACAAGAAGTCAGAGGCTTAAAATCTGAAAACAAGGTTTTAAAAGATAAAATCAAAATGAATGAGACCAGACCTTCCTCTTCCAAATTACAAACGGATGTGCAACAATTGACTCTCCAACTCAACTCTACGAAAACTGAGTTGGAAGATCTGAAAAAGACAATTCATCCAATTAAAGTTGAAAGCACTGATTATCGTTTAAAATCGGAACGACTTGCAGAAAAATTTCAATTTTTAGAAAAAAATCTTTCTGATTTGAAAAACCAACATGAACCCACACTTTCAAAACTAAACAAGAAAATCGTTCAATTGGAAAACACCATAATTGAAAAGAACACTGAAATTTCTTTATTGTCAAAAGAATCTTTTCAAATGAAAGCACAACTTGCCCGATATGAGAAAAAACTCTATCGAACAGAGCAATCCAAAGCTATCATGGATATGGAACTTTCAAAACAAACGATTTTCATGAATAAACCAAAAACGATTCATGGTGAAAAGTGGGGGTTGGGTTATGAAGATCCGAAAATTTTGGAAAATGCTTCCAAAAAGATTCCAGGATTATATCATTCTGATTATTTTCAAGCTGGTTTACCATCGCATTTTGTACATGCTTCTGATGCTGATTTTGATGATATTATTGAAAATCGTAAATCTAGGAAATACCATCAAATTAGCTTAATGTATGAAAAAATCAATGCTACGATAGGTAAATCGAATCCTGATTTCTTGAAAAATCTTGTTGAAACTGAAAAGAACATGCAACGTGAAGATTATGTGCCTAAGCGTAGACTGGTTTATATCCCAACACTCATGCTAGAGAAATACATTTTAATGCTTGAGAATGAAGTGTTTAACAAACCTAGTTCTAGCATTACTGCAATAGATGAGGTGTTTGATGAACCAATTTTTGATGTGAAACCAATTCTACCAACTTTACCTGCATGTCCAGATGATGTTTTCCGTGAAGACCTAGCACATGAACTAACTGTCTTCTTTGAGACAGATTCTCTAGGTTAAAATTTTTTAGATGAAAAAGTAGAACCTCAGGATGAACCGAACATTGAACCTTTGATAGATTTTGAAAGTCAACTTCATCCTTTGCATGATTATTACTTGCATTTGCCTGCTGTATGTAATTTGAATCGTATAGTAGCTCAACTTGAACAGGAGAATATTGACTTGCAACTTAAGTGCCAATCATTAGAACAAATGCTTGCTTTGTGTGATAAATTGCCTTCACTGCCTAAGAAAGAATGTACTTATGCTTTTAAGGAGGGTGAAGTGATAGTTTCTGCTGAAGAATTATGTCTTGAGATTAAAAGCTTAAAACAAAAGATAATTCAAATGAAACAGGCTAACACACTTAAGCAAACGTCTAATGTTGCTACCAATGTGCTTGAATGTACTGATGGGATTACTAAGAAGGGGAAGGGAAAAACAACATCTAAGGATGTAAAACCCATTACTATTCTTAAAAATCCTCTACGTTCTCAATTTGGCAATCATGGTTCGAAAGTTGTTTCTACAACTCAATATTTTGTTAAAAAGGTTCATTCTCCAAATGGTTCTGTGTTAACTGAAAGGATTCCTATGATTCCTATGTCAAAAACTTCAAAAGAGATTCTTTTAAAGAAATCAGTTAAGTCCACAACACACACAAGTTCTAAACCTGATTTAAGTGAGTATGATGCAAAAGAACGTACAATCAAATTGGAAATTCTGCAAAATCAGTCATCTCATGTGTCAACTGAAAAGTTTGGACGTCTAACTAACAACGGTGTTTTTCGTGTCACAGGTCATAATTCAAACTTGAATTACAAATCTGTATGGGTTCCTAAGTCCACGACTAAGAAAGTAGCAACCAAACCAAAGCAAACTGCTAGTCGGCCTAGGAAATCCTCTCATGTTTTTCAATTTTCGTCTGTGAACAAAACATCTACTTGGAATAAATTGTGTGTTAAGACTTCTGATAACGATGTAAAGATTGATATTGCGTATGATGCTTCATGTAATGTGGTTTTAAATGATGTTTTATTGTCTAAACTGCATGATGCTTTACGTGATTATTTCATCATTGATCCAAAGTTTGTTGTTAATCCAAAGTTTATTGTTGTTACTAACCGCAAAGGACCCAAAAAACTTTGGGTGCCTAAACTCTAGGAAATTCACATTTACAGGGTTTCGGCGTCTGTGTTTGGTATATCGATTCCGGTTGTTCTCGACACATGACGGACAATAAATCCTTGCTTGTCAACTTCATTGACAAATTCCTAGGAACGGTTACATTCGGAAACGATGAGATTGCAACAATAACGGGTTACGGAGATTTTGTACAAAATGGCATAACAATCAAACGGGTTTCATATGTTGAGGGTTTGGGGTGCAGTTTATTTAGTGTGAGCCAATTCTGCTATGGAGATCTCCAAGTTCTGTTTGAACATCGACAATGCTCGGTGCAATCCACCGAAGGGAATGATCTTCTTGTTGGTAAACGTTGTGCTTCACTATATACTATTGACCTCAATGATGCACCATCACATGCAACTATGTGTTTGGCCACTCGTTCTACCAAAGAAAATTCATGGTTATGGCATCATCGGATGTCACACCTGAATTACAAGGGTATCAATCGACTAGTCTCTAAAGATTTAGTTGATGGTATTCCAACCTTTCAATATGATAAGCATCATGTGTGTCCATCATGTGCGATGGGTAAGCTGAAACGGACTAATCATCCGCTTAAGCAAAACCCCAGTACTTCATCGTCTTTGCAATTATTGCATATGGACTTATGTGGGCCCATGCGTATTTCTAGCCTCGGTGGCAAGAAACATGTGCTTGTCATTGTTGATGACTATACCCGGTTTACATGGATTTTTCTTTTGCGAACTAAGTCAGAAACCCCTGCCATTATCATTGAATTCATTAAAAAGATTCAACGCTCTTTTAACAAACATGTTAAGAGCATCAGAACTGATAATGGGACGAAATTTAAGAATGACCCGCTTGATAGTTATTTGAAAGATCAAGGCATTAAACATCAGTTCTCTGCTGCTCGGACCCCCCAACAAAATGGAGTCGTCAAACGACGTAATCGTACGTTGTGCGAAGCAGCACGAACGATGCTTGCATACTACAAATTACCTCCAAAATGTGGGGGGAGGCCATTTCAACTGCATGCTATACCCAAAATCGTTGTATTGTAAACAAACGTTTTGATAAAACTCCATATGAGTTATTATATAGTAGACGCCCGAATGTCAAATATTTCCGTGTTTTTGGTTGTATATGCTATGTGCTTAACGACTTTGACAGCCTCGGAAAGTTTGATCCTCATGGCGATCAGGCCATATTTCTTGGTTATTCCTCGAACAAAGTTGCTTATCATGTTTATCATAAGCGAACAAAGATGATTAAAGAGAGCATCAACGTCAAGTTCGATGAATTTTCGGGAATGGCTTTTGAACAACTCAGTTCAAAACCCGATCCTAACCTGGCTACTACTTCTTTCGCGCAAAACTCAATTTTCTCGAAGAAGGGTGTTCCTACGGTTACTTCAGAGGAACTGGATATCTTTTTTGATAGTCTTTATACTCCTCAACGGGATTCAAATGTTCAAGCCGTACGGTTACACCATCACAGTCAACTACTGTGGAGACTCTTCAAAGTCTTATTGATGAAGATTCAACACCAACTGATTCACCTGTTGCTTCTTCATCCTCCCTCCAACCTTCTGTTACTGATAATCTTGACCCAATTCAAGATTCATCAGTTGATACAACTCCAGCTGTTTCTCCAGATACTCTATTGAATCCATTAGATAATGTTACATCAGATCAAGCGGATCAAGGCTCAACGTCAACAACGGTTGATGTTTCAATGGATACCACTGATGTACAACCTCTTCCACATACCCGATGGACTAAAAGTCATCCAATAGATCTTATTATTGGTGACGCATCTGCTCCAGTGTCAACTCGAAGGGCTACTCAGAATATGTGTCTATTCACAGCCTTTCTTAGTAAGATTGAACCAACAACGGTTGCTCAAGCTTTACTAGATCCATACTGGGTAGTTGCAATGCAATACGAGATCAATCAATTTGAACGATTGAAAGTATGGCGATTAGTTCCAAGACCAACGGGTCAACGACCAATAGGGGTAAAGTGGATTTTCAAGAACAAGAAAGATTATGATGGAATTGTGGTTCGAAATAAGGCACGTCTTGTGGCCAAAGGATATCGACAACAAGAAGGCATTGATTATGATGAAACGTTTGCTCCGGTTGCTAGGATTGAGGCAATTCGTCTTTTCCTCGCATTTGCTTCTCATATGAAGTTCACGGTGTTTCAAATGGATGTCAAAACTGCTTTTCTGAATGGTTATCTTCAAGTGGAAGTCTATGTTGATCAACCAGAGGGCTTTGTCGATCCCATTCATCCAAACCACGTCTACTACTTGGAAAAAGCTTTATACGGTCTGAAGCAAGCACCGCGTGCATGGTACGAGACCTTAACAAAGTATTTGCTGGACAATGGCTTCTCTCGTGGAACGATTGATACAACGCTATTCATCCGTAAAAACCACGGTCACATTCTCTTGGTTCAAATTTACGTTGATGATATTATTTTTGGTTCCATGTCCCCGGCCTTATGCAAAGAATTTGGTGACCTTATGGCCAACAAATTCGAAATGAGCATGCTTGACCAATTAACTTTCTTCTTGGGGTTACAAGTAAAACAATTACCAAATGGGATTTTTATCAGTCAAACTAAGTATATCAATGATATGCTAAAACGTTTTAAAATGACTGCTTTAAAACCAATGTCAACCCCAATGAGAACTTTACTGGATGCTGATACTAATGAGGAACCCTTTGATATTACGCTTTATCGAAGCATGGTTGGTTCTTTAATGTATCTGACTGCAAGTCGACCAGACATTACACTTGCCGTAACTGTCTGTGCTCGCTTTCAGTCCAACCTAAAGAAATCTCACTCCAAAGCGGTTGTTAGGATTTTTCAATACCTTAAAGGTACACCTAACCTTGGGATCTGGTATCCTCATGGATTCGATTTCAATCTCACTGCTTATACTGATGCGGATCATGGTGGTTGCCATGTTGATAGAAAAAGCACATCTGGATCAATTCAGATGTTGGGGAATAGGCTAGTTGGTTGGTCATCCAAAAAGCAGAACTGTGTGTCTTTATCAACAGCTGAGTCTGAGTACATTGCTGCAGCTCACTGTTGTTCACAAGTTTTGTGGATGCAAACTCAACTCTTGGACTATGGCTTTAAGATTTCTCAGACCCTGATATATTGTGATTCACAAAGTGCTATTGCAATAACAAGCAACCCGGTTCAGCATTATAAAACTAAACACATAGATATTCGTTATCATTTCATTAAGGACCATGTAGAGAAAGCGGATGTAGAATTATACTTTGTGCCTACTAAAGTGCAATTAGCTGACATGTTCACTAAACCTTTAGATAAACTTAGGCTAAAATTCTTGATCAAAGAGATTAGCATGGTAGAGTATAGTGCTTGATATTCCTTAGATCTTGTGATGAACCGAAAAATTTCGACTAATTTAAACCAATTCTCTTTATGATTTAATATTATGTAAATATACATATATGTATGTATATATATATATATATATATATATTATAAGATGTACAAGTAAAAACGACTTTCCTACAGTAAAACATTAATTGCTACAGTAAAAATGACTTTGCTACATTAAAACACTATTTGCTACAGTGAAACCGTATTTTGCTACAGTGCTACAGTGCTACAGTAAAACACTATTTGCTACAGTAAACACTATTGCTACAGTAAACACTATTTGCTACAGTAAAACACTATTTGCTACAGTAAAATACTATTTGATGTCGACGAACTAGCAAACAAAAACAGAAAAGGCGGCCATGCGATCGCATGGCAAAAACACTAAAAACTCATGCGATCGCATGAGCTACAGTAAATCGAAAAGTACTATAAAAGGTCAGTTTTGCTCGACGTTTTTTTTCATTCTTATTTTGTACTTAAAATTTATATTTATAATTTTAATTATAATTTTAATTTTAAGTTTAATAATAATAAAGTATATTCGAGGGTATTTTTAATTCGGGTTTCAAACCGTTTTAAAATAAGGAAATATTGGGTATTGTTCGGGGTATTGTTCTTGAATCCAAGGCCAACCATACAGTCGTCTACCATCATTACGTCTACGCAATTTGCCTACAATATTGAATCGCAATATTGAACTGTGAGTTATAGTCTCCCTTTTTAAATACTTTAAATATTTTTGGGCTGAGAATACATGCAATTTATTTTAAACGCAATAAGACACAAGTACATACTAAATTCTACACTGAGTTAAACCGAAAATCCCTTAGCTTTGGTAACTAGTAGCTGCCAGTACATAGGATATGGACTGGTGGGCGCGAATAATTGTATATGGATCCATAGGGCTTGACATCCCCGTCCGAGCTAGAGCGCTAGCCTTTTAACGGACGTATATTATTTGAGTTTAAGACACGTTGGTTTGCGCGTATTAAAACGAATGGGGTAATTATCACTATAGCGTTAAGTTTAGTTACCAGGGTGCTCTGTTACGTAGAATCTATTGATAAACTTTTGATGAAATCTTGTGGTCTATCTTTATATATGTTTATGACTCGAGCAATTAAACCTATAACTCACCAACATTCGTGTTGACTTTTTAGCATGTTTTATTCTCAGGTCCTTAGAATGCTTCCGCTGTGATGTGCTTGTTGCCTGCATGGAGTCTCTCATGCTTTGTACAAAGTTTATTGCATTCAAAATAAAACTGCGTTGTGTAATAAATAATTGGACTGTGATGTCAACCTGTAAATTAAAGACTTATGTATTTCGGGGTTTTGCTTATACCTAAGCACTCGCCCACATGTTTACAACTTTCTATGTTTAGAAAGTCACTTATTTTAATGAATGCAACATTTTATCAAAACGTATCATATAGAGGTCAAAACCTCACTGTGGAATCAATGATTAATGTGCCGCGTCAATAGCGATTTTGACGGGTCGTTACAGATCTGTTGGGACTTATTTTTGGGATCTTGTGTTTAGGGGGAGTAGATACTTTCTAGGAGGAGCAACTAAGTTTCAGTGCTTTAGATAATTTTTCTTTAAGGGACTGCCTTTAGATTAATGATAACTTCCTAGGTATATTTGTTCAATGGTTACGCAAGGGGGAGGTAACTCATTGATATCCTATTTCAAGGGGGAGTTAATTCATTTTCTTGGGAACATAATCAAAATGCTGATTTACTTTCTTGTATATCACATTTTGAGGGGGAGAAAAAGGGAAAAAATGAGAAAATTATTCAAAAATATTGTTTTTTTTTTTTTTCAAAAAGTGAATTAAAATTTTTTTTATTTTTTTCTGAAATAATTCACTATGGCTTGTATACATCTCAGTATGCAACCCGTGTTAATAATTGGTATCACTGAAGATTTGTACTTTGTATAAAATTCAAAGCTCTTTTGAGTACAAATCTTATTTTGAAAAATTCATAAAAATTGGAAAGGATAAAATCCAAAAATATTTAAATTTTACTGAATAAATGCTATTTTTAGCATTTTACCGAGTCTGACAACCAACTGCACAGATTCGGTAAGTTCAAAGTTTTCAAAAAAATTGTCTCAGAATTGTTTTTCATGAAAAGATTAAAATGGATTTCAAGAGGAAAAATCAATTTGTCAAGATTTGAAGTTAAATTGTTAATGTTTTGAAAAATTGGACTGAATTCGGTATATTAGGCCCATTCGGTAAAGCCCATTCGGTATTTTACCTTCGGTATCTATAAAAGGAGAGTCAAAGTCAAACATTACTCTTACTGTTATTAACTGCCTACCGAGTCTGTTGATTATACCGAATCTGCCTAATTCTACCGAGTCCGTCATTCTGTTTCTTCAAATTCTTGGTAATTGTTCATTTTAATCAATGTTTAAGATATATAATTGTAGATCTGAGATAATTATGTTTTTATCAACCAGAAAAGTTCAAAATAACTGGATTATGACCTTTAATTTTTGATATCTTGTTGATTATACCGAGTCTGATTCGAGTTCAATTAATCTTTGATTAAACTCAATTGATTTTGAAAATCAACATGAAATCTTGTCTAATCTGAGTTAAATTGACTGATCTATCATTTGACCGAGCCTGATTACATGTTTAATTGCTTATTTGATGGATTCTGTATCTACCGAATGTGTTCTTATCCTGATACCGAATTTGTTCATACAATTAACATGTTAATATGCTTATAATTGAATGGTTGATTGATCCTGGTTGTGAAATTACATGATATATGATAGAATATGCCTGTTTGAGTGACTTTCTATTAATTGTTGAAGATACCGAATCTGGTTTTCCTTCTTGATACCGAGTCTGAAACTTGGTACCTTGAAAGTTTCTAATTTATATCTTCAAACACTTAACATGTTTATTCTATATTTTTCTGATATGAAAACTCAAGCTTATTTGGTTACAGAATCTAAAGTTTTCATAACTACCGAATCTGCTTGAATTGTGCTGAAATTGACTAAGTGTTATATAATTGACTTTGCATGATGATTTTGTACTAAGATGAATATCATATGAATGTCATGGTTGTCAATTATTTGTTCATATTTGAGAATAAAAGTCTTTTATATTTTTGAAAAATCATAAAAATCTTAAAATATAAAAAAATATAAAAAGGATTTCAAAGGCAAATAAGAATAGAGATATATGCTTTTTGTTAAATATCTTGTGGTCTTCTATTTCTTATCTTTACAGCTAAATGGCGAACAATCACTTTATCAACTCTGAAACCAATATTCCCTGCAAATATTGGACTGCAATTCTAGAGAGGCATACTTTATGGCCTGCTCTGAGCTCCACAGTTAGTGTGCCAAAAACAGACTTGGATATTCTTAACAGATCAATCAGATTTGTGGAGGCCACACAACCAAATGCTACTAATCCACAGGGCGAACCAGCCAGATTTGAATTTAGGCTGAGGGGAGTACAAGGATTCAGGAGTTTCACAAAAGCTGACTTCAGGAGGATATTCAGACTTCCTCTTGTACAGAATGCTCCTGCTTTTCCCGCTACTCAGCAAATGATGACTTCTGTCTTTGATCTTGGTTATGTTGGAGCTACCAATGTTCCACCAGCTAAGTTTCAGAAGAAATATTTGCATTCAAGGTGGTATGTGATCTTCTCAATCATCAACAGATGCTTGTTAATGACATGAAGTGGATCTGATAGCTTAACTGTGCTGATGCTCAAACTTTTCTACTCATTCACAAGAGTAGAGAATCCTGATTATGCAGAACTTATATGGGATTTGGTTCAGGCACAGGTTGAAAAGCCAAGGGGTTCATACATCCCTTGCGAAAGGTTTTTCTGCATGTTTATCCATGATGCTATCAATGCTTGCAGAAATGCAAATATCTTTGTACCAGGTACACATGGATTACAGATGAAAAGGTTTGGAGAGCTGAAGATAAACACCCCTATGGTGTCTGATAATCAATTCATTGCACCAATTCCAAATTGGCTAGTGAGGCTAGCTGAACCCCAAGACGCTCGTATGCGTTCTTATTTTCAGGCTGTAGAAATACCTCTCCCGAACCCGGTACAACAAGAACAAGTTCAACCTGCCGTGGTTCCAGCCCCAGAGGTTGTAGAGGAACCTGTAGTTCAACCACCCGGGCCAGCTAATCCTCCACTTAGGGTAAACCTCAAAAGATCTAGGGTAGTACACCAAGCTCAACCCGTGAGGATCAGGGAACCTAGACCAACTAGGATTGAACCAACCTTTTTCACAACACCCGAAGTAAGCAGTGACACTTCAGCAACAGCATCTGAATCATCTCCTGAACATTCTCCTAAGAGAACTCGATACATGCCTGATGAGATGATTCAGACTCCACCAACCCAACGAGTAACTAGATCTAGGACTTCGACACCCATCGTCCACCAAACAGTTACTCCAACCAGTGGTGATACGGACCAAGACCTAGAACCAATTAGGTCACCCTCACCCATCTCCGTATCACATTCAAGAATAACAGTAAGCCCTACGCTAAATGAAGCGCAAGCTTCGGTAGGCAAGAGATCTAAACGCACGGATGGTAAAACGACCACTAAGCCCATCCAATCTAAACAGGACTTAATAATAAATCCTACAAAGCAAGGTGCTTCGGCATCTAAGGAAGTAAAGTCTTCCTCTGCAGTAAAGTCTACGTTGACTCAATTGATTGAGGAAACTCAATCATTGAAGTCCAGAACGGCCGAAGGGGAGCCGAAAAATCTTGAAAAGGCACCCTGCGTATCGGCTGGAAATCCTCCTGTACCTCAACGTACAACGGGGTCTCGAGGTCCGGCTTATCTTGATGAGGAAGATCTGCCGCGTCCCATGGAAACGAGTCAACATGATAATCCTTCGGGATATTTATCAGACTTCCAGCAGACTGTTCCCTCGATTCATGAAAGTGATCCATTGGTTCAAACCACTTCTCTTCCGGATTCTGAATCTCAGGGTCTGGAGGAAAAGTCTTTAACTGAAAGAGATGTGCCACCTCATTGTATATTAATGATTTCAGGAGTCGGGGATAGCAATATCCCTGCGAGAACTAAACAGACGGGTAGTTCTACTACTTTGTCAGAGTCCCATGAGACCAAAGTCATGGAGGCGGATGCTTCGAAAGAAACTTCGCCGGTGACAACTCCGGTTGTTACCCAACCTCCATCAGAAGGGGATAACACGAATCTGACTAGTAGTACGTACAGCCCTACATATAAGAATAACACCGCACAATCATCCTTACCTGCCCTCACGGCAACTCAAACACTTCCACCGACATCGCCTTCAACATTTGCTGCTGATGCTGCTTTTGTTCATGGTTACACTGTTGTTTCACCAACAGGGTCACCTTCTCGAAGTTCAAATAGATATGGATTACAATATCTTTCTGACAATGAGGTGGAGGAGCTCTATCTTGCTGAGTTTGCTAAACGAATTGATCTTGATGAAGTTCGCAAAACTATGATGATTTATCTTGAGCAAGCAAGGATAGTATATCCTTTATCTCCATGCAAGTCACCTGGACCAATTCACATGCCTGATCATGATGATTTCGATCCCGACAATCTTTATGAGGGGGAGAATAGACAAGGTGGTTATCGGTCCAGTGTTTTTCAAAGATCAACTTATGAAGCTGGTACATCTAGTCAACAGAAGGATACAGATGTTGTTGATATATCTGATTCTAGTGATGAAATTGAAGAAATTCAGTGTGAAAGTTTTCTAGATGAATCGGAAAGTCAGAGAGAGGGTGACTCAGGAATGTTAATGATTATGGATTCAGCTGATCAATCAGAGAAAGAGTTAACTCAAGAGGACAATCAAAACTTCGACAACATTGAAGATATTTTAAAGGGGTCATCGAGTGTCGCCAATGAATTCAATGATCATCAATTTGTTAATTTGATATCTCCAACTGACGAATTTGGAATACACTTCGAAAAGGAGATTTTCTCTAATGGAAAAGAAGATACCACGACTCCTCCCGATTTGAATGTTCCTTTTCAAATTGCAGAGATTGTTCTTGAACGTGATGCAAATTACCAACTGAGTGAGGATGAAGAGAAAATTATTCTTCGTTCTCCATTCATTGAACAACAAGCATATAGAATTTATGGAGATTCTGATATCGTCCTTTCTGCATCAATGAGTGTTCTGGGTGCTTGGAAATATCATAAGATACCAGAATTTCTCAAAGCTTATCTGAGTGTTCGTGACAAATTCAAATTGAAGAATGAAGAGAAACTTCAAATTCAGCGGAGTTCAGAGATTAAAAGCATAAATAAGATTTTGATGATTAATAAGGATGGAGTGAAGATGCCATTGTTTCAAGTTACAAGAATGGATGATGAGGATTACCAATTCTCAGAAGCGTATTTTGATAAACTGAAGATGGATGACATTATTTTCATTTATAACTTTCTGATTAACTTGAATGAATCTGCAACGATTTATCATGCTACTGCAATGAAGGCAGTCTACAGGTTTATTCTTGATTCGGTGAGATGGATGTCAGTTCATGATTTTCAGTTGGGATTGGAATCTGGACACAAAAAGCTCGAAATCAAACCACCAAATCAAGTGATTGAAGAGCTAAGATACATGTCCTTACTTGAAGTGAGCGACTGTCCATATGGGTTTGTATTTGTCAATTCTCACTATACAAAGATCTTCATCAGAGTCTCAGATTTCAGAAGATACTCAGACGGAACGTTGATGTATGCTTTCAAGTACATGAGATGGAGATTGATCAATAACTGCTATTCAACCGAAGACATTGAGATTGTCAAATACATTCTCACAAGATTAAAAAATCATCTCAAAACAAGAGTGAATATACGAAGATATGAGAATCTCAAGGGATTCAAATCTAAAGTTCACTTCAGAGGAACAAAGTTCCTTTAGATGTTTTAAATAGGATTATGTTGTAAAGTTCACATTTAACACTAAGGGGGAGATTGTTAGGACCCCGAAGTTGTATAGTGTTAATGTGAAAATAAGCTTAAATGAAGGTTCCTTAGAAGAGGGCTATATAAGGAACCTAAGTAGTCCTAATTAGATAGTCATTGCATTGTAACTGAGTTCTAGAAGCTGTGGAATGTAATTGTACCGATTCTCTCTAATACCGAGTCTCATTCCTATCTACCGAATCTCTCTTTATCTTATCATTTCTCTCAATCTCAACATGATCTGACCTATCAATTAATATATATATATAAATGATATAGGTTCGTGAATTCGTGGCCAACCTTGCATTTGTTCAATGTCGTCATATGTATTTTTACTACAAAATATAGTATTGTGAGTTTCATTTGCTCCCTTTTTAAATACTTTTGCAATATATATTTTTGGGACTGGGAATACATGCGCTGCTTTATAAATGTTTGACGAAATAGACACAAGTACTTAAAACTACATTCTATGGATGGATTATTAAACCGAATATGTCCCTTTTTAGTCTGGTAATCTAAGAATTAGGGAACATCACTAATTTTGAGAATTAGTGCACCCCTAATTGACGCGAATCCTAAAGGTAGATCCACGGGAACTAACAACCCCATTCTGGAATTTGGAATGCTTTAGTACTTCGAAATTATCATGTTCGATGGGTATCCCGGAATGATGGGGATATTCTATATGCATCTTGTGAAGGTCGGTTACCAGGTGTTCACATATGAATAATTTTTTATCTCTATGCAGTTTGCGAAATGCCTGATATGAGATGTATGTTTATGGAAAAATTTAAATCTTGTGGTCTATTAAAATTATGGAAATGATTGATTATGATAAACTAATGAACTCACCAACCTTTTGTTTGACACTTTAAAGCATGTTTATTCTCAGGTATTAAAGAAATCTTCCGCTGTGCATTTGCTCATTTTAGAGATATTACTTGGAGTCATTCATGACATATTTCAAAAGACATTGCATTCGAGTCGTTGAGTTCATCAAGATTATTATTAAGTCAATTATAGTTGGATATATTATGAAATGGTGCATGCCGTCAACTTTTGATGTAATGAAAGTTTGTCTTTTAAAATCGAATGCAATGTTTGTAAAATGTATCATATAGAGGTCAAGTACCTCACGATGAAATCAACTATTGTGAATCGTTTATAATGTATATGAACGGGTCCCTTCACATTTTGTACTCGCCACCAGACGATATAAACCCTCATACTTCTCTTGCTTTATCAGGACCTTCACGTCACGTGTGATTTTTATAACTCCACCTACGGTCTAATAGCCATATCCTTGAGAATCCAACACGCATAAGGAAATTAGATTCTTGCACATCCTTGATGTGTACACCACACCACTAAGAGGGTAAGCAGCTCCGTGAAACAATTTTATTTTCACCATGCAAATACCCTTAACATTACATGTTAAACCATCACCTAAAGTCAGCACCCCGCTTTCTTTAACATTAGCTTATCAAAATAAGCTTCCTTGGAACACACATGCATCGTACAACCAGAATCTAAAATCCATTCATCTTGAGCAGAAGTAGAACTTTTGGAGATTGTGAGAATATCTCCTACCGGTACATTAACGGCTACCGCAGCCGATGAACCCCCAGATTTACCTTCACCATTCCTTCAGAGTGGACAATACTTTCTGTAGTGAACCCACTCATGACATTTGAAGCACTGGATACCCTTCACGCCGTCTCCTGATCTAGACCTACTGTTATCACTAGATCTCTTCTCGGCAAACCTTCCCCTTCCATGACCAACCATAGCAAACCCATGCTCAAAACGGTCATCGGATCTTTGTCTCTTATCCTGCGAACTGGAAAGAGAGGTAACAAGAATAAGGGTCTTATCTTCTTCCTCCTTTAAACCTCAACTTATTCAAGTTGATTAACCAAACCATTAAACACATCCATGTGTTCAATAATATACCAATCGTCATCCGCCATCTCAAATGGCTCCCCCTTAAATTGTATACCGCCGTTTCTCACCATCTCCAAACAAAAATCTATCCGAAACACCTGGATGCTCTGATACCACTTGTTATGACAATTTGCATAGCGCACCAACACCGACAGAAGCGGGGATATAATTTGTTTGAGACAAACTTGCGAGAAATAATAGAAAGCAAATAAAGTAACTGATAACACGACGATTTAACGTGGTTCGGAAAAACCCTGCCTACGTCCACCCCAAGAGTCTCCTTTATTCTTATAATATAAAAGAACCCGGTACAAGAAAAAGTACACTATGAGTTAAACCCAAACCCAAACCCCTTAGATTTTAGCATAAAATCTAAGTTTCCCGTACACTCTTTTACACTCCTTACAAGAATAAAACTCTCGACCTCACAAAGAAACATACTCTGTTGATATTATCGATCAACTATGTTTACTACATTTGTGATACTTTGATCCTCTCTTGGATCACTTGATCCCACTCTTGGATGTCTTCTCTCATTTGCACGATCTGCTATTTATAGATGAAGCCTACATGCAAAAGTCACAATTTTCTACATATAATATTCATGTGAATGCTAGCAGTCAACAACTACTACCATACAATTCACCATGTGCCTTTTACCCATTCAATGCCAAAAAAGTCTTCCATATTTGGTATATACTATTTAACAATCATCTTTCATACTTTTTCATGCAAAGTCTTAAATGTGAGCCATCCATTTTGAACTACTGTCTAACAATCTGAAATCAAATAGAAGCAAATGGGCATGGCCAATTGTCTTCTAAAATAGTCATTCGCTTTCTGTCCTTGTGTAGCCAGATCAAACAATAAAGAAATAGTCGTCGCTTTCCTTCCTGATCTCGACCTCCTAGTTAAGGTAATCCCTTGTCTATTAACATAAATTAATTTGGAGTTTAAGGTTCATAGAATATTGTTTAAGTAGAGGCTTTTGATTTTTGTACTTTTGATTCACCTATAAGTCTATAACTCCACTGTAATTCTCTAAAGTTGCAAAAAATAAAATGTGTTATAATAGTTAAAATGTTAAACTGCTGATCTTGTTTTTATGTTTACTAGTTGCGACTGCTAATTCTAGTTGATAGATTCATAGATATGTTTTATTTGATTTAAATGTCTAAAGATTTTACATGTTTTGCTTGTAGACTTGTAGTATTTGTTATCATTTATAACTTGATGTTGTCAATTGTTAATTGATAGATATGGACAAGTATTTTAAAAGGAAAAGAAGTATCTTCTTCGACTCCTATTAATGTTGTTAAAATGATCTTTCGTGAGATCCATTTGATAGACCAATGATTTTGAAAGATGATGATGCTAAGCAAAGAGACGATATAAGAAGACAATATTGGATTAAATGACCTTAGCCACGTGGTCAATATTTTCCAAAAACAAATGGTAGGCATTTTGCCAAACCTTGATTCGATAAATATAATTGGATAGAGTATAGTGTTAAGGCGGATATAGCATATTAATGTTTGTGTTGCTGCTTATTTAGAGATCATATTAGGCACCAAGGTGGTACTAAGGCATTCGTGACAGAAGGGTTTAATAGTTGAAAACAAGACAGAGAGACTTAGAGAGAAAGTTGGTTTTGTAAATTGCTTTCATAATACGGTATTACAAAAGTTCTAATCTTTAATGAGACCAAAACAATCTATCTGATCGCCTTTCATAAGCAAGATGAAATTGAGAAAACAAAGAATTGAATTTGTTTTAGTGCTAAATTTATGCTTGTATGTATTGTTTGAAATGTGCAATACCATTTTGTGGTCATGATGAGACGTAAGCGTCTTTTTTTTAAGGGAAATTTCTTGAAATTGATGAACTTGATCTTATGTCAAAATGAGGAACTCCGTAAACTACCAAAATATCTGGGAATAACAAATTGGTATAACCTTATATTAAAAAGATGTTGTTAAGTGCTTTAAACAATAAGTACTCGAATGTATCTTTAAGAAAATTGGTAATGATCTATTTGCATTGTTAGTTGATGAGTCTAGCGATGTATCTAGAAAGGAATAAATGACTATTATGTTACGATGTGTTGATGCACATGGACTTGTTAAAGAGAGATTTGTGGGCCTTGTTTATGTAAAGGAGACATCTTCTTTGTCTCTTAACTCTTCCATCGATTCTTTTTTTTTTCAAACATAAAAGTGAGTTTGAAACAATTGAGAGGTCAAGGTTATGATGGAACAAGCAACATGTAAGGTGAGTTCCATGGTTTAAAAGTAGAGATCGTGGAGGAAAATAAATCAGTATATTAAGTACATTGTTTTTGTCATCAACTCCAATTAGTGATTGTAGCGGTTGTAGGAAATATTTAGTCATAGTGAACTTCTCTGACAAGTTAGCCATTATGATAAATGTTGTTTGTGCTTCTTGTAAATGAAAAGATATTTTGCTAGACACGGAGAAAGAGAGGGTAGAAGAAGAAATTGGTAGTGGTATAATTAAAACCGGGAGAGGATTGAATTAAGAGCTTTCTCTTATACGGCTCAGAAATACACGATGGAATTCTCACTATAAAACACTTTTGTGTTTGGTTGATATGTTTCTATCCATTATTAAGGTCATTGAAATTGTTAAAGAAGAAGAAGCCGACGGTTCTAGCCAAAATCAAACGCATGGTCTTTAGAAGTATTTAAAATCATTTGATTTAGTTTTTTATTTGCATCTAATGTTGTGCATATTAGGGAACACACATATATAATCCCAAGCTCTTTAAAGAAAAGATCAGCACATTTTAGAACCGATTTCATTAGTGGAGTCAATTAAAGAAAAATTGCATGAGTTGAGAACAAATGTGTGATGACCCGGAAATTTCCGATCAAATTTAAACTTTAATCTTTATATGTTCCCGACACGATGAGCAAAAATATGTAATGTTGAGTCTCGAAATTTTGAAAAACTATATTCATATACCCTTTGACCATGCCTAGCGATTCACGAACAATTATATATACATATACATATGTGTGATTATTAAATTGAGATATATTATATAAAACATCGAACGGATTAGTGGATATGATTATAAGCTATGAGATCTATTTTATGAACCTGGAAGTACTATTAAGGTATTGAATAGATAATACTTTACATGAATATATTTGTTCGATGTAAGTTTATCGACGAGATTAAAAGATAATATCAAATGATTGAATTATCAGATACATTGAATTATGATTAAGAGTATCTGTTAGGAGGTCCACTTTGAATTAGGTAACCCTTATTATTAACCGTATTCGAAAAATGGTAAAGTGAGTTATAAGTAAAGACAAATGTGTCAATTAACGAGAACTAGCCAAATGTTAGTGGAGTTTTCTGTTCGACTTTCTATATAAACGTTAACTAGTTAACCTTCCTATTATTTAGAGTGAAAGTGAAACTTTGGGAATATAGTTATATTATTTAGAAAGTTTAAGGAAAACAAACTAAACGTTGACGCATAAGGAAATTATAATTTTTTTAAAGTATAAACGTTATAGGATATAATATTATAAACGATCTTCAAATATACTTTGAAATATAATTAAAATCTAAATATTTTATTAAAGTATTTCAAACCTATATATTATAAATATATTTTAATTTATTCAAAAGACGTTTTGGTTTAAGTTAATGTTATTAAGTATACTTTGATAACTAACGAGGGTATGAATTATAAAAGTAAATGACCAAAACACTCAAAAGATTAAGTTACACTCCGAGTGGGTTAGTTTTAATTAATTTAAGTCTAGTTATTAATAAAGGTACATATCACAAAACGTTTAATTTAAAATAAAATATTTTGACAAACAACGAGACTTGGATTTATAGAAGGAAATGACCACAACGCTCAACTTTATAAGTTATATTTTTATAAAGGTAATTTATTGTTATGTAAGTCTAATTTTTGTAAAAGGTACACGTCACGTAATATAAAGGGCTAGTTTTCTAAACGTACGAAAGTGCGCCCGAAAAACGGAAAGTGGTACATGAGTCGTGAGACCACGACCGTGTCATTTTTGTAAAAATTATATTTTTATCATGAGCGTAAATATAATATAATATTTAATTAATTCTAAAGATTAAATATATTATATATTAATTAATATATAAATAAACTTATGTTACGTATCATATCATATGTGTTACAATTGAGTGTCGGCAGCCTAGATAATGCGATGTGAGCTGGAGAGTTGGTGGCACCAGTGTATAAAACTCGACGAATGTGATTCATTTGTTACCAACTTCAACCTTTCCTCTCATTATCATATTACTCTGTAGTAATTTTACTTATTTTAATAATTATTATTAATCAAAATATATTATTAGTATTATTATTATTATTATTATTATTATTATTATTATTAGTATTATTACATAAAATATTACGACAAGGTTCTGCTCGCGTGTTTTCAAAACGAGTTTTATGAGTAGGATAGGGCTAAGGAAATTATGGGTCATAGCTATGGAGGTGATGGGTAATGTTCGAGGGGTATGCTCGTGAGGTCAATCTAGTGTTTATTGTCTCCGTTGCATCTACGTACCTTTCCTGCAATATTGAATCTCAATATTGATACGTGAGCACTCATAACTTAACTTTTATTTACTAATAGTGTATCCCTGACTAGTGCTCGAGAAAATAGAATTATGCATATTTGTATTTTTGATATTGCCCTTAGATAGGTTATGTTGAATCCTGAATTAGTTACACCTACGGTTGAGATAAGGTATAAGATATGCATGTCCTTGGAAAGCTAGCGAAAAATTAAAAACTTTTCATTTAGATATCGAATGGATTCGATGAACGGTTAGAAAGTTATGAATTAAACAATTAATTTCGTAATTAAAAATGCTGATAATAATTAGTGAACTAATTTTCTGGGTAATAAAAAGTGGTTATTTGAATTCTACTCGTCGAGTAGATGAATTTTCATATAAAGCACGTCTCGTTTCGTTGAACGGTTGTCAAGTTATGGATAAAAGAAGTTTTGTAAATTTTGATGAAACGTCGTTACGGAAACTGAAATTCTCGTTGATCTGCGTTGTTTCAGATTAAAACAAAATTATCACTGAATTCTTTGCTGTAAGATGTAACAAACGACTCTGGTCGTTTGTCAATTCGAGTCTCGACGATTTTTCTAAAAATCGTCAAAGTTGACTGTTTGGTCACATTTTAAAATTCTAAAAAGAGCTGAAACTTTTTTATTAAAAATGTCAGTTTTGTATCAGTTGTCATGGTCGGCCTGATGTGTGTTTACTTTTGCCAAAAATCATGTTATATCTTTGTGGTAACGAGAATTTGAAGGCTTTGACCGTTTGTCAATCCGAGTTTCGAGGAATTTTCTAAAAATCTCCAAAGTAGGCTACTCGGTCACTTTTGTAAATTTATTAAAGCTGAAAAATTAACTTTGAAACACCGAAACCGCGTTGGCAACTACGAGTTGTCTAGGTTTAGTTTACTTCTGTAAAAATTTATGCTTAATCTTTTTGGTAATGTGTAACTTTTATCTTTGGCCGTTTATCAATCGGAGTTCCGATAATTTTTCTAAAAATCGCTGAAGTGGCCGTTTAGTCATGTTTGACCGAAAAATCATTTTTGTATAAGTTATTATATTTTTGCATGCGACCTCGTTTTTACTTTAACCTTTGACTTTTGCACATTAGTCTCGAGCATTGGGATTGTGGTACACTATGACTTGGCCTAGTTTATTAGACAAATATTGACAAATACATAAATATATATAATTACTATAGGTTCGTGAATCCGAGGCCAACCCTACACTTGTTCAATGATGTTATATGTATTTTTACTACAAAATACAGTATGGTGAGTTTCATTTGCCTTTTTACCCTTTATATTTTTGGGCTGAGAATACATGCGCAACTTTTATAAATGTTTTACGAAATAGACACAAGTACGTGAAACTACATTCTATGGTTGAATTATCGAAATCGAATATGCCCCTTTTTATTAAGTCTGGTAATCTAAGAATTAGGGAACAGACACCCTAATTGACGCGAATCCTAAAGATAGATCTATCGGGCCCAACAAGCCCCATCCAAAGTACAGGATGCTTTAGTACTTCGAAATTTATATCATGTCCGAAGGAGGATCCCGGAATGATGGGGATATTCTTATATATGCATATTGTTAATGTCGGTTACCAGGTGTTCAATCCATATGAATGATATTTTTGTCTCTATGCATGGGACGTATGTTTATGAGAAATGGAAATCTGAAATCTTGTGGTCTATTAAAATGATGGAAACGATTGTTTAAGTTAAACTAATGAACTCACCAACCTTTTGGTTGACACTTGAAAGCATGTTTATTCTCAGGTTTGAAAGAGATCTTCCGCTGTGCATTAGCTCATTTTAAAGATATTACTTGGAGTCATTCATGACATATTTCAAAAGACGTTGCATTCGAGTCGTTGAAGTTCATTAAAGATTATTATTAAGTAAATGACAGATTAGGTCATTTATAGTTTGGATATTATGAAATGGTATGCATACATGTCAACTTTCGATGTAATGAAAGATTGTCTTTTAAAAATGAATGCAATGTTTGTAAAATGTATCATTTAGAGGTCAAGTACCTCGCGATGTAATCATATGTTATTGTATTCGTCCCTATGGATTGGGTCGGGTCGTCTCAAAATGGGTTTGAACCACCCTTAAAGAAAGTGTCGCCTTTTTGTGAGGGACATGGTATCCGAATTTTTAAAATAAATGAAGATTGTATTAATTCAATATGACAAAGGGAACAATTCGCTAATCAACATTATTATGAGGTAGTGTGTTTTAACCCCATTTTGGATATGCAATTTCAAGAGTTTGGTGATCGTTTTAGTGAAGCTAGTACCGAGTTACTCCATACTTATTTGTATGGTGGCTCTGAATCCACGTGATTAATTCATTCTCACTGTTTGATTCATCGGTTGTGTGAGTTATATCCAAACGATTTTGATAGTACGGAGATAATTGAACTTGAAGAACAACTTGAAATGTATCATCATAATGCCCGAAAAGATCAAATATTTGTTGACTTGAATGGTATTGTCGACCTTGCTAGAGTGATGGTGGAAACAAGGAAACACCTTTATTACCCATTGTTTCTTTGATTATGAAAGCTAGCATTGGTGTTACCCATTGCGAGTGCAACAGTTGAGTGATGCTTTTCGGCAATATAAATTGTAAAGTCTAATATACTCAATCGTATTAGGGAAGGAGTTTTTGAATGCTTGTGTAAATTGTGTAGTATAAAGAGAAACTCTTGTTATGAAGATGTAAATCAACATTTTAAAATATGTGTTTTCATAGAGGAAATGTGTAGTTTTGAGTAGTTTATGATAAATTTTGTGCAGTTTTATAGAAGTATTTAGTGCAATTTTTTGGCTAAATATTCTGCAGGTTCTGGGTAGCTTATGTGTAGATTTTCTGATTTTGTAGTGAAGAAGGTTTATAATTTTTGTTGCAAATTTTTTGACCCTGGTGTTCTAAATTTCTGATTCTGTTACTGATCAGAGGGTTAATACACTGTTAGACTCTCAGCTAATTTTAATTGACCTACACGAATTGTGTATTACATTGATAACTATTTATAGAGTACAACAGAAACCCTAATCACCTACTAATGGACCTTAAGCCCATCTATACAATTGGGCTGGGCTAATTCTAATATACATATTCTAATACTCCCCCGCAGTTTGAGTGGGAGGAAAATACATACGCTCAAACTGAAACGTAAATAAAAAAATACATGATATAATGATATAAACAAGTAAAACTAAAAATAACAAAGCCTTCATGTTGGAGCTTGTAGTCTTGACTTCTTGGTTTGATGTTCTTTCTTTCTTTCATTCTTTTTTTTTTTTCGTATAAGAGAATAAGAAGCATAGAGAAAACAAAGAGTTTTATGTTTGGAAAAGAAATCAAGAAGAATCAGAAAAAAGAATATAAATAGGACACATATAAATTAAAATATTGAAGTAGAATGAAAGAAATTTTGTTTCGAAGATATTGTGAGATTTTTTTATCTTTTTTTTTTTTTAGGAAAGTGAATAAAAGGAGGTTGAGAAGATTTAGACATCAAGAAACGGAATTCTTTTTTTTTTTTTTTTTTTAAGGAAGAATATGAGAAATATTGAGGGTTTTTTTTTTTGTGTAAAAATCGAACTAAGAGGGAAAAATTAGATAGAGAAAGGGGGAAAAAAAAAGGCGATTAATCCAAGAGGAGTATAAGGGTTTAGAAAGATGTATACTATCAAAGTAGAAGGAAATTGCTCGACGTAGATGTAACTTTGGTTTGATGTCAACAAGCATAACACATGCATCAAAAAGTATAGCAATCGAACGGAGAAAGAAAAAAAACGTGGAATGCAAAACCTAGGAAAATAGACTAGAAAAAGAGAATGAAGAGATCAAGAATTCGATGCATTCCACAGCTGATTTTTTTTTTCTTAACTAATATTATTATAAGAATAAATAGAAGATACATAAAAGAAATTGAAGAAGATTAAAGGAAAAAATTATAGATTCGCGGACGGGGATCGCGAAAAGAAAGAGAGTAAGAAAAGTGGCGGCTGACCGTGAGTCGGTGGCGGCGGCAGACTAATTTTCGGTGGCGATGGCAAGAAAAAGAAAGAAGTAACCTAAGCATCTGATACCATGTAGAATATAGAAAACCCCGTAAGGATTGTGTATTATATTGATAACTATTTATAGAGTACAACAGAAACCCTAATCACCTACTAATGGACCTTAAGCCCATCTATACAAGTGGGCTGGGCTAATCCTAATATACATATTCTAATATATTACACTATGTATATTAGGATTAGCCCAGCCCAATTTTTGATGGATAATAATTAAACATTCAACAATCTCTTACCTAACAAACTACCCACACTTTACTTTCTCTTCTTGGCAGGTGGTTGTTGCTCTTCATCATCATCTTCCTCATCCTCTTATTCTTCATCATCATCCTCGTCATCCTTATCCTGTTCATCATCATCGTCGTCATCATCATCATCATCATCGTCGTCATCATCATCATCATTTCCCTGATTATCGTTTGATGTTGGATCCTCATCAGGGTCACCATCCTCATCATCATCATCGTCATCTCCTTCGCCTGCGAAATCCTCGTCTGCTGAATCATCATCTGGCTCCTCCACAGCATCATCATCTTCATCTTCATCCTCTGTGTCACTACCATCTTTTGCTTCTGGTTCAGTTTTCGCCTTCTTGTGTAACTCAGCAAAAGGAAACCTTTGATCATTTCCGGTCAAAATTGATAATGTATCTGTATCCTTCAGCAAAAACCCTGCCATTACGAGAAGACAAGTAATAGATCTCCGAGCAGTCAAAAGGGTTTCAAATACGGCATCTTCAAAATCCATCCTCTTATTGTTGTGCAGAAACCCTAAATCAGTTCCCAAGGATTTCACCACTTCCATTGTTAAAAATGGTATTAAAAATGTTTAATTCTTCCAGGAGGACGACGTGGAACTAGAATGTATTAGGGAGGGGTATGCGTCAGGACGCCTTTCAGGTGAAGTGATTGATAGATCAGTTGAAGTCACAACTAAAGTTGTGGAAAGACACCGTGCCCGTAGGGCAGCAGTTACAGAGGAGATGGTCGATGCTTTCATGGCGCCAAGACCACTTCCATTTATGTTCAACTGAAAGTGTTGGTAGTCTATGATAGGTGATGACTCAACTAGAAATCAAATCGTAATCAATCAAACCCTAATCACCTACTAATGGACCTTAAGCCCATCTATACAATTAGGCTGGGCTAATCCTAATATACATATTCTAATAGTAAGACTATCAAATAACATTATTCGAGCTACGTACGCACATACTGGTTACTAAAGTTTAATACATTTGAAACATGTACGGAGTAATTTTTTTTTTTATGAGCATGCTATTTTGATCTTCACTGAACGACATAAAATCTATATTAGAAGGGCTGGAAACTTTATACAAGAATGTCTCATTCCCATTTATTATTTATCATCATTTTATACCCTACCTTGTTACACATAGTCCTTGTAATCAAATGATATCTTTCAAAATTGACCTTTTGCATTTCACCAAGGTAAATATAAATATAGTACAAGAATGATGATTTATGATACAATCAGGTTGGTTGGAATTTCATTTCATAATGTACGAAAAGATTGGACAATTCATAGTCATATACTCATAAACAAAGTCATTTGTTGAAAATGTGAAGAAACGAGTAAAGATTTTAGAGTACCAGCGCCATTTTTTTTTGAACAACATGTTAGGAGTTACTGACGGGGGCAAAAAACCACCCACGTGATCATATCCGGACACGTATCATGAAAAAACTCCAGACTAATTGTCCTGAAGCGACGATCTAAATAAAACACTCGAGGAGAAATTCCAAATTTAACTGCCCATAAGACACAATATGATAATGACTCCCCCTGGATTCGAATCATCGATTCCATGAAACACGGATACCCTGAGGTATCACTACTCTATTAACGCAAGTTGTATTCCATCACCAAAATGGGATTCTCAAAATAGTAATGTGAAGACTTGTGGTGAGACGGAAGTTATTTTTTTGAAAACTACTTTTAGAGTAATTCTACAATTATCACTTGATTATTACTTGCGTGTTAATTTTATTAGGTAAAAGAAACAACAATGTTTGCACACTATCTAATGATATCTTTAATATAATTTAATAAATAGTTTGTACATATTGTCAGCGGTGTTTTCGGAACATGTGCAAAGTGTGCAGTCGAACAGGGCCCTCAAATTTTTAAGGGGCCCAAAATTTTGAAAAAAAAACCCATGTAATAATTTATTTATTTATATATTGTGACAAAATATCATACTTGCAGCCTATCATGTCATAAAAAAGTCTGAATATATTGGCGTTTATAGGTATCGAAAACAATAGAATAAGAGTATTGACTATAAAGAGTTGATCAATAATTTTTCCATAAAAAAATGTTAGGATGACAATTTTATATAAAGTTTTATATAAAGAACAGTTAATTATAACGAGTTGTCAACTATTTGAGAATAATAATTTGCTACGGTTATTCTGATATATTTTAATTGTGTTGATTACGTTATCATTGTATTATATTTTATACGTATTGAAAATTTAACGTCTATAGGGGCTCAATTTTATGTTTCGAATAGAGCCTCCAAAATTAGCGAAACGGTCCTACATATTTTACACACTTTTGGTTGATATCTTTAATAAATTTTGATAAACAGTTCTTGTACATTCACTGATATCTTTTTAGGTACGAGCCTCGCCAAGGTCCTCTATTGCAGAGGCGAAGCCAGAAAAATTAATTGATGGTGTCACTAAATAATAATTTGTTTTTGTTAAATACTAAAAATAATAATTTTCTTCGATATAACAAATTATTAACATGGACTAGTAAAACTAATATGAAAGTAAATTATGATTTATCTACATAAACTACCCTGTGGCCATGGTAGTTTACCCGGAATGGCTCTAGATTGCGTGTAAAACTAGCAATTGTTTTGAGATTAGTCGACTCTCCAAACTAGTTGAAAATCTAGGTAAATAAAAGAATATTTTACTTTTAGTAGTCATAATAATAATATAGATAGTTTTGGTAGTTTAGAAAGTCATAAAACATGTCATGCTTTATGTATTCCACCAATTTGTAAATTGTAAGTATATATTATTATTATTTGAAGTATAATATTATTGAAATTTTTTTTGAAAATATGTTAATACAATAATATTAAAGTAAATTGATATATTAAATTACAAGAAAGAAAGGAAAAAGTCATGGCAAAAGGATAAAACACAATATATGCATGTAAAAAATAAAATAATAAGTGTGCAGTAATCTCGGCATCGACTTGAACTTGCACCTTTTCTAAAAACTTAGCAGCAAAGT